>NW_027181736.1:0-30354 GCF_028537555.1 Battus philenor | reverse complement strand
AAAAATCTCCACCTAGCGTTACATTGGTACGGCATAGATTTAAAAATTAAAAAGTTAGGTTACGTCTCTAATATCAATTTTATAAGAAAAATTACACAATTAAAAAATCTTGAAGCGAAAATCAACATCAGGTGTTTCGTTTATACTGCTTGCAATTTGAAGTTGTCTCTTTAATATTTTTTTATTAAAAGCAATCAAAAATCGAAGTTAAGACGAAAGTATTAATCGACCAGCGGAAAAATCTCCACCTAGCGTTACATTGATACTGCATAGATTTAAAAATTTAAGAGTTAGGTTACCTTTCTAATATCAATTTCAGGGGAAAATTAAGACTTTCTTAGAAAATCTTGAAGCGAAAATTATCATCAGGTGTTTCGTTTATACTGCATGAAATTTGAAGTTTTTTTTTTAATATTTTTTTATTAGAAGCAATCAAAAATAAAAACTATGACGAATGTATTAATCGACCAGCGGAAGAATCTCCCCACAGCGTTACATTAATACTGCATAGATTTAAAAATTTAAAAGTTAGGTTACGTCTCTTGTATCAATTTTGGAAGAAAACTGAGACTTTCTCAGAAAATCTTGAAGCGAAAATCAACATCAGGTGTTTCGTTTATGCTGATTGAAATAGAATTTGTCTTTTTAATATTTTTTATTAAAAGCAATCAAAAATGAAAACTAAGACGAATGTATTAATCGACCAGCGGAAAAATCTTCACCTAGCGTTACATTGATACGGCATGGATTTTAAAATTTCAAAGTTAGGTTACGTCTCTAATATCAATTTCAGAAGAAAATGAGACATTCTTAGAAAATCTTGAAGCGAAGATCAACATCAGTATTTTCCTTTATACTGCTTGAAATATGAAGTAGTCTTTTTAATATTTTTTATTAAAAGCAATTAAAACTGAAAACCTGCTCTAATCATCACCCAAAATATTGAGTCGTTCAAGAAATCTTTGGAGGCAGCAGTGACCGAGTTTCCAATGGAAACCGTTTGTAAATCCATCGACGAATGGCCCTATCGTCTAAAAGCGTGCGTCAAAGCTAAGGGTGGACACATTGAATAACTAGTTTAGTATATTAACATATCCTTTTCACTCTACATAATCACATAAAAAACTTTAGCATAAAGTTGTTTTCTAGCTATTATCGGATATTTTTTTTGTAACGTAAGTTTATGCTAGACCAGGTATTATTTATATTTTATATTATTCGTGATTATTTGACATTTTAACAGAAATGGACGTAAATACACAAGATAAAGATCGTGCGTGCGTGTGTGCGTGTGTGTTATTTAAATCCATTTCTATTACGATCCAAATTCGTTAATAACATAGTTGTCGCTCCGCAGATGATTAGTGGCGCTAAGGTGTCCGGAGGCAAGGCGAAATCAGCCGGGGCGACCGCTCAGACAGTTCCAGTTCAAGCGCAGTGTGTCCAGGTGCAGCCGGTGCTCGGAACGCAGCAGCTTACACGGGCACAGATCATCAGCCCACTACAGGTAACACTTGTCACGTCGCTTATCACTGCCATAAACATTATGCAGTTGAACTAGAGATAAAAAAAATTAAAAACTGATATTAGCAACCTTTGTGGCTAACCTTACTGGATTTCGTACATAAGTGGTCAATTTAAATTGTCCTATTATTTATTGTCTTTGTTACGTACTCAAAAAGAAGATCAATAAATACTTGTATGCTATTTGAGAAAGTTAAAATCGAAATTGACCTGATAGCGGACAGCGCTGCACCGGTCACTGGGGGGAAGACAATGCCTTGCACTGGGAGTGTCTATCAGCCGTAGGAGAAGCTGAAAGTGCATGTGACTGATTTCGAATATAATTAGTTGAACAGAATAATACGTGTGTGTGTGTGTGTGTGTGCGTGTGCGTGTACGTGTGCGTGTGCGTGTGCGTGTGCGTGTGCGAGTGCGTGCGTGCGTGCGCACCTAAATACCAGATACTTGTCTATTTCCATACTATGATGGTCTGAAAAAATTTGCCCCATATGATAAAGACTGCCAATGTATATATTTTCTAACGTGTACAGTAAAGAGTAATATGTCTTTTTTTAAAATAATAAGTCATTAAATCTCCTCAAAACTCATAAATTCAAGATGTCCCAATACAACTGTGCATTATTATGGAACTAATCGGTATACTTTGTTGCCTTTAGAGATGTTTGTTATGTTCAGCCCAAGTTATAATAAGCAGTTCGGCTTGTGAATTGAAACCCCTCTTCTCGAAATCTAATTAACGAATTGTTTGAAAATAAAATGCTTTCGCGAATCCCAAGCTCGCAAAAAATTTTGTCACTTTTAGTTAGTAAATAACATGAATTTGGTTTTTGTTATTTTGCAAGTATGTCGCAACTGCGCATCGTCAATTTTTACAATGAGAACTTTAATTAAGGCATTACAGCACAATACAACGGCAGTACGAGCGTCATGTCACAGCGCGGTGACGAAACATTTAAATTTTGTTTGACTGCACTTGCGGACACCTCTACATATATTTGCGAAATTATTGTTTATTTATTTGAATGCAATTGCGAATATCCTTATTTTATTGCATGTTATGTGGAACGTTCTTAGATTGGCAGCCGGTGTTTTTTATTAGTTGATCAGCGAGTGCGCGTGTAGTAAAACAGGTGCAAAACATGAGTCAATAATGACAGGAAAAGACAACTCGCACGGGGCATGATGTCCTTGTGGGTTGTCCATTTTATTTGTTGTTACCTGTTTTTTCTTACAATTAACTTTTGAAGTTCGCATGTTATTACTTTGTTAATTTATATATATAAATATATAAATATATATATGTGGACTAGCTGACCCGGCCACGCGTTGCTGTGGCTAAAGTTTTTGTTATATTACATTATAGTAAACAATCTAATTTGACTCCTTATTTGACTTTCTACTACTATAACCCTTTAGTACAATGAAATTATTTATGAACTAAGACGAAAATGTTGATGTTGGTATACAAATTCACTGGATTGAGATTTGAAGGGGAAGTACGTTGAACACATTTAATTAAAATGTTCTTACACTTGATATTAAGCAGAAATCAATAGGTACAAAATAAAAATTTATCAGATTTATTATTTCTATTTATTTTATAACAAATATAAGTATAATACAGTATTATACAGTAAATAACATGTGACGCTTAAACTCATAAATGAGGTATGCAAGGCAGACAGTCTTAAACTTTTAAACATTAATATCTATTTTTTTGAATTATAAATACTTTCAATTTCAATTTAATTTAACACCAATCGGTGCACAATGTTTTTGGTTAACCTGTCTTTAGCTAACACAAATAGATTCGACGGTTTCCCAACACGTGAACACGCAACATGTAGTTGCCCATGAGAAAAACATGGATTTTCCAAATCTAAACCACAAATGGACATTGTTTGACCTTGAGATTTATTTATAGACATGGCGAAAGCTAAACGAATTGGAAACTGTAGCCTTTTGAAGGGTACGGTAGAATCTGATGGTATCATCGGAATACGTGGCAGCAGGACCACTTTTCCTTTAAACTTCCCAGCCAAACTGGTTTGCTTCAAGAATGTTTCCGGTGATCTTTTTGATGACCAAACGCGTGTCGTTACATAATTGAGGTGGATTCAAATTACGGAGGAGAATAATAGGGGAACCAATCTTTAATCAAAAATTATGTGGTGGCATTCCAGGGATATGTAATGAATTTAAAAATTCATTCGGAAAATTTGCACTTTCATTTTCATCAACAACAGTATCGATTGATTTAAAAGACATCAGATCGCCTGGTAACAACTGTTGTATCTGGAAGTTAATTTCATCAACATCAACGTTTTTGGCTGCCAAAATCGCCCGTTGACTAAGCCATTCATGATTCAAATAATTATTCTGTATATCCGGGAAAATACTCTGAATCAATTCATTTTTATCCTGAACAATAGTGCAAAAATTGTCTGGTAGTTTAATGCATTGCGTATTTAGTTGCAGTTCTATTTTACCGTTCCCAATATCTAGTAGTTGTTCGGAAAATATTTGTGCTGATGGATCATTTTGCAATTGTACTCGCATATTTAATCGAAGGTCAATCGAAGTGTTTCAACACTTCGCCATAAGAATGAATGTTTCAAACATGCATTAATCTCATCCGCGAAAGTAGAGCGAGGTATAACCGGTAAGGTCTGCCGGAAGTCACCAGACAAAAGTAAGATAGCACCACCGAAGAGTTTATTATTGCTATTTAAATCTTGCATAGTTCTGTTTAATGCTTCAAGTGAATATTTGTGTGCCATTGTGCACTCATCCCAAATTATTATAGAACTCTTTCGCAACACTGCAGCTATTCCACTATTCTTTTTGATGTTACACATTGCATCTGGTTTATTATGAACGTCCAATGGCAGCTTGAATGTTGAATGTGCTGTTCGCCCACCATCCAGTAAAGTAGCCGCAATGCCTGACGATGCTACTGCTAATGCGATTTTTTGTTGCGACCGTATTTTGGCAAGAATCAATGATATTAAAAATGTCTTACCGGTTCCACCGGGTGCATCCAAGAAAAAAAAACCGCCTTGTTCAGCAGCAACAGCCAGCATAATCCGATCATAAATAATTTTTTGTTCTGCTGTCAGTAACGGTTCACTGTTCATGATAATTGTTGCTAAACTTCCATGGTCATATTGATTTTCTCGTTGTAAATCGGTATTGACTAAGTCGGTGGCTGGACGATTAGGTGATGGCATACCATAATGATTAAGTGGTAAATTTGAAATAAGAACACATAAATCCTCGATTAAGACCAATGCTTCATTGTACATCTCTGGTGTATAATCTATGTTTTGGGATTGATTTGTTTGTCTAATTCGGTGCAAGATATCTTCTGTCATACAATTTTTATATTTTTCCCACAAAGCTTGTGCTTGCGAGGGATAACATGTCGTCAAAATAATTGCAAACAACTGACGAATGTTATTCGGTGTTGATGTCAACGCAGCATCAGCAAGCGTTAAGTCCCAATGGTTATCGTCTTCTAGCAATTGCAGTTCACGACATGCATCCTGGTATGTATTGAATACTCGACCATTAACTGTTCGTAAAAATTCAAAAGACGTTGGTCCGGGAACATTCACCAATAACAAACGTAAATAGAAGCACTCACGTTGCTTTGGATGTACCGTGTAAAGTCTCCCCAATGTCTTAGCTTTGAATATGCCTGTAATGGAAGGATGTGGTTTTCCTTGTTTCCGTGGCTCCCATTTTTACTGGATTTGTTCCATGTGAAATAACGCGGAACATCACCATACACCAATGTCTTCGCGAATTGGCCAAAAACATCAGGTTTTTGACACAATGTAAAAAATTCAGTTAGAGTCGTTTTCGGAGCTTCGAACGCTCTTTGGAGAACATTTTCTTCAGTGAAGTATACACGTTGACCGTTTTCAAGATGTATTGCCAGATGTTGGACAGCAGGATCTCTTTCGTGGATGAGAAAGCTGAGAATATGCCAAATAGCTTCATTGCTGCTAATGTATCTGCCCATTTGGTATCGTGCTATTTCGTCATTTTTATTAATGTTTTGTACTTCAAATATGGCCAAATCACTGCCTTTGTTTACATAATTACAAATATACTTAATTGATTTAACAGAACTGCAAAGCTCAACATTGATATGAGCTTTGTAAGTTTTTGAAAGTAGTGGTGAGTATGGTACCACCCACTCATTATCAAACTCAACTTGATTTGGAAAGTTCGGCAGTCGCATTGTAAATGTGTGGCCACCATTCTCAGTACTTCTGCGGCGATACTTTGGATAACCATCAATATCCGTGATCGTGTCATTCGTATGCGGCTTTGGGAAGTTTTTTTTACATTTTCCATTTTCCATGCACGGTGACGTCATGTTGAAAGCACCGCATGGCCCATGGATCATGTGTTTGGTGACAATATCAAATAATTCTTGATCAATTAATGGGTCTGGAATTTCGGCTGAAATTATTTGATCGATTTCTTCAGGACGGATTCTATCTTTAAGCCAAACCAAAATGTGGGCATGAGGCAAACCTCGCTTTTGCCACTCTATCGTATACAGCCAACAACGTGTGATACCAAAAATTGAATATTTAACAATAAAATCAATTAAGGATTTCAATTTTTTTTAAACACACGTGCAGTTAAATCATGACGATGAATGGCTTGTTGTCCTGGCAATAGTAAAGTTTGTATCTCTTCCCAATTCGGATTACATGTGAATGTAATAAATAAATCCGGTCGGCCGTAATGACGTACGTAAGTCATCGCATCTTGCATGTATTCCTGCATGTTCCGTGGACTGCCGATGTAGCTTGAAGGTAAAATGAAAGCATTACCGATGTCATTGGGATTTAAATTTCCATCGATGTTTCCAGCAACAGCATCTCGTAAGTGAATATATTCTTCCGATCGTAGTTTTGCCTGATTAAATCGAAGGAATCGCAAGCGTTCGCTTTCGACCTTAGCATACATATCAACAATGTATTGATGGAACAGCTGACGATATCGAAGGATATAATTGTCTTGATGTTGTCTAACCATTATTCGGTGTGCGTAGTGGTTCATTGAGCTAACTTTATTATTTCTGTAATCACCTAAAAAAATAAAATGCAATACGAAATTAAATCAATAAATATAGTAAGAAAGTAAACGGATAATTGTCAAATTTACCGGTATTTGGATCATACTGTTTGATATTAAGGTGATATTAATTATATTAATTATATAAAAATATCAATGGATATTGTAGTGCGTCATATGAACGGTGTAGATCCGAAATCGTACTGATAGTGTTGTCTCGCCGTGTAATTTTTATAGATCTTTTGTCAACTGGATCACCAACCATGATAACAACAAGCAACCTCATCAACAGTTGGAGCGTTGAATCTACCAGCATGTTCACCTAATGGTACTTTGTCGGCTTTTATGACGATTTGATAATTGTCATTTTGCAGTCGTGGCGAAACTCTTTTGATCAATTGAATTAGTTGATTGTGAACTTCTAAAAAATTTTCCAATAATATCACAATTGCTCTTTCCTCTGCTTGTTCAATAAAATTATACAGGCACCGAGTCGTCACGCGCTCTTCACAATCGCCCATAAAATAAATTTGAAGAAATTTCATGGATTGGCATCAGTGATCCGATTTTATGGTACACCTGGCCTTGAATTTTGAATATAGTTTCAAAATTACGTCCATCGGATGCACGATCGCAAATTTTAGTTGCCCCAAATGACGTCATTTGGAAGCAAGAATTAAATTTGCGCATCTTACGCAAAAATAATTTGGAATCATCTGAATTGCCAGTAAGAAGGGATAATAAAGGCTCCGGCGGAGCGGGTAGAGGTGACAGCACAACTTTTCCTGATGCGCAGCACATGCCGGCTGCTTCATTCCGAAATTTCAATGCATGACAATATTGATATACTTTATCCATTCCACCGATAGCAAGTTTTGAATGCGCTGAGTAGTTAATATCTGGTGCATATTCAAAGGCAAGCCGAACGAATGATGCACGTGTTAATGAGCGGCTGATCCGTTGCCTTTGTCGATCTAGTGCTCGTACTGTAGCTATGTTTCGTTCTCGTGCCACTCTTGTTCTCGTAATATTCTGTTGCAGACGTTCGTCACGCTGTTCTTGAGATTCTCGTGCACGACTTTCTGCAGTCCTGATTCTTTGAGCTGCATTTCTTGTTTCGATTTGTTCTGGTAATTGCTGAGCTCTTTCAACACGTTTGCGTCGCGACCCTTTGCTGCTCGCGTTGTTGAGGTTAGATTTTTTCGGTGGCATTTGACTGAAAATAATAATTTAATCGTTTAAATATTAGAAAGAGGAACTAAAAAACATGTTATCATAGCACATTGAAATAATAAGTGCAAAATAATTTTCAATAGAGATTAAATAAAATAATATAAAAATTTTTGTACAATTATTGAAAAAGTGTGAGGAGTTTTGTGCCATTTTCTCATTGATATATTAATTAACTTTTATAAAACTATGTGATATTACTTACATGTGTAAATTGAAATTATTGTTCCTGTGCTCCTACTGTGGCTATGTCTCGTTCTCCTGCTGCTCTTGTTCTTATGATATTCTCTTGAAGACGTTCGTTACACTGTTCTTGAGATTCTTGTGCATGACCTTCTGCTGTACTGATTCTTTGTGCTAGATTTCTTGATTCAATTTGTTCTGCCAAATGATGGGCTCTTTTAATACGTTTGCGTCGTGCCTCTCTGGTGCTCGCGTTGTTGAGGTTAGATTTTTTCCGTGGCATTTGACTGAAAATAATAAATTATCGTTTAAATATGAGAAAAAAAAATTGAAAATCATTCTAATTAACTTTTATAATTATGTGATAATACTGACATGTACATATTTAAATTATAGAGTTTAAATAATAATTTCAATAAGAATTGAAATACTAATTTAATCGTTTAAATATAAGAAAAAAAATCTGAAAAACTTGTTATCACAGCACATTGAAATAATAAGCGCTAAATATTTTTTAATAGCGGTTAAATGAAAACACTAAAAAAAAATATTTGTACAACTATTGAAAAAGTGTAGGAAATTGTGTATCATTTTTGCATTGACATTTTAATTAAATTTTATAATTATTTGATAATACTTACATCAGTCTAAGTAACACGTGGCCGGCTATGCTAACACCAAAAATTTAAAAAGTGGAAATAATTGAATTATACGGTATTTCGTTCACTACAAAATAAATTTTATTAATTTTATAGCGTCAACAACACGTGGTAATTATGCTGTTAAAATGTAGCTTATATGACACGTTCGTAGATTTACCATAGCAGCGCCATCTATTGATTACTTACTCAACCCAGTCGAAAGGTATCGACATCTGGTAGAATCATTTGGAGTTAACAGATAATTGTGACTGTCAAATAATAACAGACAATAATAAGCAATAAATTAAAATTGCGACTATAATTTGAGATTTAAACTATCCTATCTCTCAAATTAGATCGAACTGCACATGGTGTGCGAATTTTATTATAATCGGTTAAGTGGTTTAGAAGTCCATTGAGGACAAACATTGTGACACGAGATTTATATATATTAAGAAGATATATATTACTTTTATACTTCGCGCATTGGACAAGTCGCATTGAATTTCCCGCGTTTGACAGTTTGTTTTTTTTTAACTTGTAATTATTTTTGAACTTCGAGTCAGACGATTCGCCTTAAATTTCCGGGATGGTCAGATTTTTTTCATAATTTTTTTAACTTCCAGTTACTTTAAATTTCCCGAGATTGACGCTATTTAGATCAGTTAGAAATATAAAAATGTCATCAATAAATAAAGTGACCTTTTTGAAATACGTTGTATCATTTTTTTTAATTCGGAAGCGACGGACCAATACTTTTTACTAGCCCTTACGTTATATCGTGTAATAAATATTTTGTTCATTATGCTGTATGAAGCGCTCTATATACATATATGAATAACAAAATGGAAAAATTAAATTACAGTTACAAGTAAACAAGATAATTGCTATTCTTTTTATCTTATTAAGAGCCCATTACAAAGTTAAGACAATGTAACGCTATCTGACAGCTAAAGTATCCGATGACATTTTTCTTCGATTCGACCCCCCACGACACTGCGTGCTTCTAAGGCTCCGAATCCGTTTCATTTATTATCATAAATTCCTAATAGGCTATCAGAGATTTTATTATCCACTAGTAAGCTGGCCCTATGTTTTCTCTTAATTTTTTTTTCCACATTTCTTTTCAGTGAAGTGATGGTCGCTTTTGACCTATTGACATTTAAAAGCTGCAAGCCGTCGGAGTACCTGTGACCGATCAAGTAAATTAGCTTAACTTACTTGATCTGTCGAACATATTATAAGAATGAAAATCCACGTGAAACAATGACTTAAAAATAAAGATAAAGTTAATTTACTCAATATTGGAACTTTTATCAGGTCTCTTATTGATGATCAATTATTTTTTTATATATTTGGCTCTACTCTGATTTGCAAGGTGTCATTGTCGAGATGAACAGGAAACTCAACAACACTTTTTTTTTTAAATAATAATTGTGACTTATGTATGTACACTCTGTCAGATATAGACTAAATGTACTTACAGGATTCTTGTAATTTAAATATTCATTGAGTTAATAATAGAGGGCAAAGATGTAACACATCACCAGCTGACCAAGTTAAGGCTTCCTAAAAGGTCTTAGACAAAGTGCCCTCTAATCTAATCTGCAAATATCTCTCGGACAACAGTGTAAGCGATATAAAAAAATATTAAAAGATTATATTTATGTGATATATATTTATTTTGAAAATAATCAGCAATGCTGTATTATTTTTCGAATTCCAGGGCAAGCACCGCAGGAAGGAAGGCGTCACGTCTCCAGCACCTGGATCCAAGCAGGACGCTGCCAACCAGACCAATAAGACGCAGCACCAAATTTTTAAGCGCAAAACCTGATTTTAAAATATATTCAAATCTATGCAGTATCAACGGGACGCTGAATGTAGATGTTCACGTTAGTTGGTTAATAAATTCGTCATATTTTTCTTTTTTAATTGATTTTAGCCAAAACTCTTTTAATAACATCTTCATAACTTATTCAGTCTAAACCAAACACCTGATATAGATTTTCGCTCTAATTTTTAATAATGCCTCATTTTTCTGTTTAATTTGATTTCAGAAACAAAACCTGCTTTTAAAAAATATTCAAATCTATGCATTGTCAATGGGACGCTGAATGTAGATGTTCACGCTATTCGGTTAATAAATTCGTCATATTTTTCTTTTTTAATTGATTTTAGCCAAAACTCTTTTAATAACATCATCATAACTTATTCAGTCTAAACCAAACACCTGATATAGATTTTCGCTCTAATTTTTAATAATGCCTCATTTTTCTGTTTAATTTGATTTCAGAAACAAAACCTGATTTTTTTAAGATTTAATAAATTCAAATCTATGCACAGAGTGCACCACGAGATTATCTGCCATAGCACTCCAGACTGTTTGCACTTATTCAACAAACTTGGGCTGATGAGCTTGTTCCACAAAACTGGAAAGATGATAATATTGTTAAACTATACAAAGGCAAAGGAGACCTCTCAGATTGCAGCTCATTTTAAGGAATTGCCCTGCTTTCAGTAGCTGGCAAGATCCTGGCGCATACCATCAACAAGCGCCTATATACGTTAGCTGAAAGCTTCCTTCCCGATACCCAGTGTGGTCTCAGACCGAATCGAGGGACGGTTGATGCCATCTTTGTTGTCAAACAATTACAAGAAGAAAGCCTCGAGCAACACTGTGACCTCTACATGTGTTTTGTGGACCCGGAAAAGGCCTTTGATCGCGTACCAAGATCTGCCTTTTGGACAGTATGCGATAAATATGGATGTCCTCTGAAGTTCGTAAATTTAATGCGTCAATTTCATGATAGGCATGATGGTCCGTGTATGCCACGAAAATGACTTGACAGAAGAGTTTAATGTAACAAGCGGAGTGAAATAAGGTTGTGTAATGGCTCCAACCCTATTTGCTACATACTTTGCTGCGGTTATGAAGGATGCCCTTAGGAACTGCTGTTTCATTAAATGTTCGCACGGACAAGAGTGTACAGGACCTTACCCATTTCAGAGTAAAACATAAAGTCCATCAGACCTCTGTGCTGTAAATTCTTTATGCAGACGATGTTTGCCTTATGGCTGACAGTATGGAGAATCTGCAAAGATATCTGCGCGAATCGCAAAAGCCGCTGCTGCTTTTGATAAACTGAACCAAAGAGTATGAAAGTCTCACGACCTAAAGCTCCACACAAAACTTGCCGTCTATAGAGCAATCACACTACCTCTGCTCCGAGGCTCCGCACGGTACTCGACAGCTAAAAGTGGTTTTAGGCAAAGTTCCCGCCCTCTGCGCCCTGCCTCATTAGACCCGCAATTTTTTTTGCAAATGTTACTTGGGCAGCTGTCTAAGCCAAGTAAAAAAATCTCTTATACGTAATTTTACATTTTTAATCATGTACAAATTAGAATTAAACGAGAGACACCTGATACTTGATTTTTATACCAAAAATGACAATCAATACAATAACTTTACTAATGTATGCTTTTTTATTATTTTTTTTTTATTTAATGCTGTATAACGATAGATTTACATTTATTTAAGTGAAAGCACAATCGGACCTGATCATCCTTTGCGCGGAACAGTAATTATTTTCACTAGGAACACACAGCTTGAAAATGAAGCTAACTTCTTATGGTTATACTTCGTGTCACTGCTATTTTAACTTTTCGACATATACGTACTTATAAACAAGCTTCCACCGAGCGAGCATAGAAAATATTTTTTATGCATTTTACTACTAGTGTATACGGGAAGCAAGAGTGAGCTAGTAAGCGTCATTATTATTTCAAAGAAATGTATTCTTTTCTCCATTCATTGTTTTCTCTAGTTTTTGTCGTGTACCACCTCACAGGAATCGTCATAATGTATTTAAGTAAATGAACTATCGTCCTTTCCATTTTACAGCTTAGTGAAATATAAACAAAAAACCTGGGTTATTTCTTGGGATTCCAACTTTCGACAATAACAAATGTTTTACGAACGTTCCGGGTAGAAGTGTACTCATAAAAAACTTCAACTTTTGTAATTATTCTTTATAAATGTAATGTTAAAGTTTCTGGACATTCAAATGTAATATGGACTTATAAAATTTGTATGGAAATGTAATAAAAACAATCTATTCACAGATATATTTTCTTATTTTTCTTGCAGTAATAAACCGCTGTTAATTTTATATACATTTTATATACAATATTAATAATGAATAAAATTATCGTATATTGCATAACTAATACAATGTATAATAGTAATAGAGACTTGTGTAATAGACGACGTTCCTTCCGTACGCAGATTAAGAATGCAACTATTTTTTCAAAATATCCTAGATGTCGCTCAAAAGTGTAACGAAAACATCTGTACGACCTGTTACGAGACGAGTCAGTAACAGATGGCGCTTTCGCAGTATAGCATTTTTGAAAGTGGAACCCTATTAAATAATTCAAAAAGGAAGATGTATTTAATTTTTGTCACAAAGCAAATGAATTGGCTTTTTATTTATGTTAACAAAATGACCATGAATATTAAATTATACATACGGAGTCTGCCAAAAATACGGTTACAATTTTTAAAAATCTGCGTTAATTTTAGTTCATCGTTATATGAAAAGTTGTAGTGTGTACTCATTTTCGCGGCAATCGATGGCAAATGTTTTTAGGATATTAATCCTTTGCGGTCGACGACATTTTCGGTCGGGTAAGGTCGATGATTTTCACTAATGCGTCGGATACGTTACAGGTACAATGAAATTACGAAAGGACATCAACAGTGTAGGAACCTTCTGAAGTACTTCTTAAGTTGAAGCTAACGTAATGTAACATAAACCCATAAACTGATGGTAGATTCAAGTATCGTCGCACTTTGTATACTTGGTTACCCAGATCTCCAGAGACCTGCAACGGAGATTTTGAGGCAATATGTGGTTCAATCATCACAATCATAGCTGTAAGACATCCACTGCTTAATGTATGCCACTGACATAGATTTCCAACTGGACTGGTTGGAAGTAGCTTGTCAGCATCTTCCAAGGATCTTACTAAACCTGTTGTGTGTCCACCTAGTGGGTGCACATCCTTCCATAAGCTTGTTGGTTCGTGGTCTCCACTCTAGAAAAAGCCTTAGCGCACTATGGTGCATCGAGGTTAATATCATCTCATAATTCATTTTCGTCTGATATGTCGTACGATATATATAATCTATGGTATACAGAGGTAAAACTATGTAGTTTTTTTTTATTTACAAGGTATTTTTCTGTAATTATTTTTATTTATTAATAATGAAACTTCAAAGTTGCGGAATTTTCAATCAGAAGTTTTTTGAAAAAATCTAGGACAGCTTCAAACCATCGTTAACATATCTTTTACGTAAAATATTTACAATATTATATTTTTATATGCATAAGAAACTATTTGGTGTATAAAATATCAATAATAAATATTAAAAAAAAATGGAGAAATAAAATACACTGCAACCGAAAAAAATAAAAATTGTCGTTAAAGTTTTAGTAGTTACTTGCGCTGATTGCCGCTGATTAGAAATTATGATTTTTCTATTTGCTAAACTATCTACTTTCAGAATCGGCAATAAAATCTTGCCTATATTTGCCCCATTTTTTGTAATTCACTTTCAAAGAGAGCGCGACGGAGACTAAAAATTACTTAATAATTCAAGCTGCCTACAGTTTTATTTTTTATTTATATGCTTATTATTATGTAACAATGGTTTTCAAAGTATAAATATAGGCATAAGAGTATATAATATTTTATGTACATTTTATGTATATATATAGGTATGTACTTGCACTATAGGTACCTATCAAGTCGTACTCATTATATAATAAAACCACGATAATATTTTTCCGGTTACATAACCAGTAGAGACATACTTAACCACAAGTGTAATAGTTAAAATATATTATCAATTTTTATCACTTTTACCACATTTACCTCATTTCTATTCATTTATATATCAGATCGGGGACAAAATTGCACACGTTACAATAAATAATGCCGTGTGACTTTAAAATTCGTATAAATAGCTGTAAAATGATTGTTTCAATATTAGTGCCCTTGAAGTGTACACTAAATATACTTAGCTATATTGTGACAGTTTTCTTCGTGCAATTGAATTTAAAGTCAATTGTTATGTCTATACTAAAGATCAAAATTAAAGACCTGTGTATCGCTTTCATTGAACATGGAAAACATATTTCTACAGCAGAGTCTTATTTAAACGACAATTTTAACCTAACCGAAACGCAATTTACTTGTGCCAAAGCTAATATTCAAAAATCTTTGTTGCTCAAATTCAAATCTAAATGGAAAAATGTAGCAAGAACTAGGGATCGATTTATGACTAATAACGAAGAATGGTTAAATTCTGAGTATCTCATCGAATTTGACAATCCAGAAGCCTCCACGTCAGAGACTACTACACTTTAAAAAATTTTTCAACGGACGAGGCCTTAGCATTTTCATAGATTTAAATATATCCAGAGATAATTATCAATTAATGAAAAATACACTTGACGAGAATAAGTGCAAAATACTTCCGGCTTACAGAAAAATATTGACAGCAAAATTTGAATGTTATCCTAACGGGGTATCTGTAACGGCTACTAAGTCAAATGTTGGACTTCAAAATCTTCTTAATCATACGGTACAAAGAATTTTAAAAATCGATTCTGTTAGTGTTTTAAATACTCTTGATTTGATATTATATGTGAAATGGGGATGCGATGGATCATCCGGCCAGGCAGAATATAAACAAATTTTGTCTGGAGAAAGTAAACTCATATCGGATGCCAATCTTTTTATTGCTTCCTTGGTTCCTATTAAGTTGATGGATCCTCTAAATAATAAAATAGTGTGGGAATATCCATCACCATCTTCTAATAGGTATTGCCGTCCTATATCAATAGAATTCACTAAAGAAACTCCGGAAAAAATCAGAAAGGTTATTTCAGGAATCGAAAATGAAATTTCTTTACTTGAGTAGGTTGAACCTACTCAAGTAATAATTTCTGAACATACGACAGTTTCTGTAAGATACAACATGTTTTTGACTATGATTGACGGGAAAGTAACGCAAGTATTGACAGAGACTCCATCTTCTTCAACGTGCTCCATTTGTTTATCAAAGCCTAAAGAAATGAATAATCTACAATAGGTTCAAGCTAAACAAGACTATCAACACTTCATTGCTGGATTCGATTTATGGAATGTATATTACATATCTACTTCTCTATAATATAAAAATAAATCGCAAAATGCGTTGGTAAGCGCATAACTCAACAACGCCTGGACCAATTTGGCCAATTCTTTTTTTTAAATGTTCGTTGAAGTTCAAGGATGGATTTCACAGCGAGAAAAATTCGAATAATTGCCGCAGAAACCCTAAAAACAGCCTTTTCCCTTTTTCCATACAAACGTTTTATAACTATAACGTAGAGTCGTCAACTTGAGGTTTATTGTTATGAAATAAAGTTCAATGTTGTCTAAGCAATGTAGGTGTGTTCCTATCGAGTCAATTTGCACTTTATTATAGCTTCACGAAGTTCGAATTCAATCATATCTATCAAAACAATGTGCGTGTGTGCGTTGGAACACAGAATACATCGTTGGAGGATTTAATGCCGCATTCTGAAACTCAACAAAAGTGATGTCGCGGACCCGACCAAATTGAATAGTCACAAAATGTACACAAATTGAAAATCAGTACTAATGATAGTACTGATTTTCAATTTGGTTGGCTTCGCGATAATATTTCTTTTGTTTTAATTTAAGCTTCGCGATAATATTACTTTTGTTTTGTTTTAATTTAATTAATTAATATCCCTATTTTACGTACATAAAACATTGTGGGTACGGCTTGATGGATTTGACTCCAAGTCATATAAAATTGTCAATGTCAATTGTAGTTTATCCTGGATTTTCTGTTAACCACTGAGTTTGTTTTCGTGTTTTGTGCAGTGTTTAGTTACCAATGATATTATTGATATGCCTCCTATAAGACGAAGAAATTTAGGTAGAAAAACCCGAAATGCTACAAACCAAGCTAATTACCTATCTTGTCTTAGCGCACAAGAACGTAACGACCGAAATGAACGTGAAAAAATTCGGTTATCACAAACGCGTGAAGCGCGAACGCGACATTCAACTAATAATCGCGCAAGTTTGAATCGAGCTGTATTTAGTTACGATGTGTCAGTTGACTACAGTAACTACCAATGTGTTGTTATTGGTTCTATGAACTCGGTTTGCTCACATTGTAAGGCATTGAAATACAAAAACGAAGCCAATGGATTGTGTTGCGCAAATGATAAAGTGAAATCGATACCATTGCATCCACCACCAGAGCCATTGTACTCATTAGTTTCGGGAATAGGACCAGATTCCATACACTTTTTGACAAATATCCAACAATATTACAATTGCTTTCAAATGACTTCATTTGGGGCAACAAATGTAGTTCGAGAAAATTTTATGTCAACTTTTAAGGTATGTATTATAGCAGTTCTTCTTCTTCTTCCTTCCCTTTTCCCTTTATTTGGGGTCGGGTCTCCTTATCAATTTGCGCCAGGCCACTCTATCCTGGGTTGTCCCTGCATCAAGTTGAAGGGTTTCCAGTTCCTTTCTGATATTAGACCACCACGTAGCTTTTGGACGCCCTCTCCCTCTTGGGAATTCTGGGAGGCTTAAGGCAGTTTTTACTACGTGGTCATCTGGTTTTCGTTGAATGTGGCCATACCATCGTGATCTTTTTTCCTGTAATTTGCTGGGGATCGGAGCTACCTTAAACGAACCTCTGATATATTCGTTCCGTATTTTGTCCATTCTAGTGACGCCACCCGACCATCTAAGCCTCTTCATCTCATTGACATGAAGTGTTTGCTCGTGTCTCTGACTTACAGTCCAGCATTCCGAGCCGTAGAGCATAGCTGGTCTGACAACTGCTTTGTAGACTTTACCCTTGATCTTAATGGGCATACGGTTATCACATAGAACGCCTGACACTGCCCTCCACTTCATCCATGCAGTTTGTACCCTGTTCTTGACATCAGCGGTTGAGTCTGCACCGGTACTTAAGGTCGACCCTAGGTACCTGAACTTAGTGACGGATGGTATTGGAATGCCACTGATGTTCAGATTGCTATGGCCTTGTGTTGGTGTTGGTGCAAATGCACAGTGCATGTGTTTCGTTTTGGATCTACTTATGCGGAGGCCGTTGGATTCTAGTTCTCTAATCCATAGGTTCAGGTCTCTCTGAAAATCATCTGCTGATTTGTTTGCATGAACAATATCATCTGCATATAGAAGGCACCATGGTAAGGCATTCTGTATATCCTTTGTGAGGTAATGCATGACGCAGTTAAATAATAATAATGGACTAAGTGCGGATCCCTGATGAACGCCAACTGTTACTTCGAACAGGTCACTGAGTCCTGCCGGGCTTCTCACCTGGGTCGCGCAGTTGTAGTACATGTCTTTTACTATGGAGACATACTTTTCGGGGAGGCCTTGAGACCTGAGAGCTTGCCATACAAGTTGTCTTGCAACTCTATCGAAAGCTTTTTCCAGGTCAATGAAGACAATATGTAAATCTTCTTTATTGCATCTATGTTTCTCCATAATAATTCTCATGGCTTGAATTGCGTCCGACGTTGATTTACCAGCAGTGAAGCCGAATTGGTTTTCCGTGACGGTTGTAAGCAGCCGCAGTCTATTATTAATAATTCTTTCGAAGAGTTTAAAAGTGTGTGATGTTAATTTTATCCCCCTGTAATTTCCACAAAGCGAAACGTCTCCTTTATGCTTGTAAAATGGTATTAAGTAGCTCTTTCGCCAGGAGTCTGGCGTTGTACCGGACGTGAGGACAAGATTTAGGAGTTTCGTAAGCCACCTTATAGCTACCATTCCTCCACGCTTCCATATCTCCGCAGGTATCTGATCTGGCCCTGTAGCCTTCTTGTTCTTCATCTTTAGTATCGCTACTTTAACTTCGGATTCTGTTATGGCTTCGATGGGCCCTGAGGTCACACGTATGAGGTCCTCGTCGCTTTCCGAATTTTGCCAAGCCTTGAAATGCTCTTTTTTGTTCCGCACTGCTGCTTTCACGGTATCGTTCCACCAACTAGGGTCTTTATTTGGAATTATGCCTTTTGACTCTCCTAGTATAGTTTTTGCTGCCGGGACCGTTAGATCTTCGAATTTGGACCACATTTCATTTACGTTTTGGTACTCGTTGTCCAAGTTAGATTTTAAATGGTTTGTAATACTTTCTAATAAGCGGCTTCCTTCTGGTCCGTTCAGTTTAGCCCATTTGATTTTTGGTGTTTTATCTGTGGGAGTCGTATATACACTGATGTGATGTCTAAATGAATAATAGGTGTAAGATTTTGTGGGCGAGCGTAGCCGACGGGCGAACTTAGTGTGCCGAATTAGTGCAGCGGGCACATGCACGCACCGGTGACGCGGGCGCAGACCTTTTGTTTCTTTTGCGCCTTTGTTCTATTGCCCGCTTTCACTCGGTCGCGGAGCACAGTGCGTCCCAGAGTCCCACGACGAATGCACGTCCTTTTTGCTCGCCCTCAAGCGCTAATAAAAATTTGTTCGTGTGTTAAATAAATTGATAAAGTGT
Source organism: Battus philenor (assembly GCF_028537555.1). Lineage (NCBI taxonomy): Eukaryota > Metazoa > Arthropoda > Insecta > Lepidoptera > Papilionidae > Battus > Battus philenor. The sequence continues at coordinate 11,046 of NW_027181736.1, read as the reverse complement.
TACAAACATCTTTTAATAAGACGCTAACACTTTATATCTTTGACATTTCTCAGTGGTTTCCGCAATTTGAACTTCGTAACAAGTATTCGATGTTGACTTGTTAATGCTTCCCCTGGGATAACCTTACAGTCCTTGAATCTAGATATTAAGCTTTTCTCTCCCAGTATGTAATCAACCTGCGTCTTCTTACCTCCACTTTTGTAAGTTATAAGGTGCTCTTCCTTTTTCTCAAAGCATGTGTTAATGATCATTAAATTGTGTCTACTTGAAAAATCTAAAATACTATGTCCTTCTTGATTTAGCTTGCCATAGCCAAAACCGCCATGGTGTTCACTGCCATTTGGAGTTTTATGGCCAACGTGCCCATTTAGGTCACCGCCGATTAGTTTTAATTCATTAACTCCTATAGAAATCTTGTTTTTCCTCCTTAGAGCAACCAACTTGAGGAGCGTATGCTGATATGATGTTTAGTGGTGGCTGATTGTCAAGCGCTAGTTTTATGGCCAGGAGCCGGTCAGACTTCCTATTTATGCTAATGATTCTATCTTTCAGACAAGAGTTTAGAGCTACGGCCACACCATTTCGGTGTGTTAATGTTCCATTATATATTAGTTTAAATCCTAGTCCAATATCACGAGGCTTGGAACCCTTCCACTTGGTTTCCTGTAAGCAACACGCATCAATGTATCTTCGTTTGAGGACTTCACTTAGTTCGCTGGTGCGACCGTTAAGGAAACCTAAGTTCCACGTAGCGAATCTCAGAGTGTCAATTACGTCGCTTGCGGGGGACGCCCTAGTGTTGTTTTCTTTTGTCGCCCTTTTATTCGCCTCTAAAGTATTTGCGTCGCTTGTGGGGTACGCCCTAGTATGATCTCGTCTATTATTTCTTGTAACTTTCATGATAAGGAGAATTTGTTTTGGCAATTGGGTTTTTATAGCCGGCTGTCGCCTGACGCTAAGGTAGTAACTCTCTTGGAGAGCTATGGGTGCTTCTGCCGACCGCGGTCTTCATCACCAACCCTACTACACCACCCCACCTGGCAGCGTAGCTCCAGAGTAACCTGTGACCCCAATATGTGAGGGCAGCTTGCGACTGGGGTATTTGCCTCTTCCGCCTGCTCTACCGTACCAATGGACTCCATCTCCGCCTTTGCAGCCGTTAAGGTCTTCACCCGTAACCGTGGGGAAGGGGCCGCGCTATATCCCGCGGCACTAGGTCCCTATCCGAACTCGGCCACCAATTTCACTCCGGCCTACTGTTGTGAGTGGTGCCCACCCCCGCGACGTGGACGCGCCGGACAGGTATTACCCAAGTGACGAGTAGAGAATTTGGCTCTACCCACCCTCAGGCCGAGGGTACGTATTATAGCAGTTGATCATAATTATTTTAGTAAACAATATTTTCTGTCAAACAAGTTGAGATGTCTCATCACTTAGTCTTCATATTATTTGGCGTTTCAGTTTTAGTGACACTTTCATTATTTTGAAACCCAATATAATTATTTGATGATAGATATTAGTTACAACTAAATATTACATATTGAGGTATCTAAGGATATGAAATATTGTTTAGTGATTAGGAGACAGATATCATTTTTAGGAACAAATATTATTTAAGTTTAATCACTGATAATCCATAAATCTATATCCCACATTGCTTATTTATTTAATTTTATTTTATGGTGTTTGGTACAAACATAATATTTTTTTTTTATTTACAGATACAAGGCCAAATAATACATATCACAGAGCAGGTTCACTACTACCAGTGTTAGATAGCGACTACAAATTCCTGCAAATTTTTTTTATGGCCAATTCACCACAAGAAATTAATCTGCGTTCAACAATTTAGTAAAGAGGTCTATTGTAGAACAATTACAAACTTTATTTCATGAACACAATCAATTGATTATATTGTTTAAAACTGCATTGGATCCGATGCCATCTGATAATCACAAAATTGTCACAAAAGATGATAAAACACCTGCGGGTCAACATGCAAGACATTTAAATGCACCAACTATCGATGAAGTTGCTATCGTTGTAGTTGGAGAAAACTTGGAATCCCGTGATATTGTTTTACATTGTAGGAATGATCAATTACAATGTATAAAGGAAACACATCGCTCATATGATGCACAACAATATCCCATTACATTTTGGCAAGGTGAAGATGGCTATGATCTCTCGGTAAAAATGATAAATCCCATTACAGGTAATTAAATTATTATTTTGGGTATGGAAATAATAACTCAGTCACTATGTTATGTATTTTAATTTTATATTTCAATGTTATTAAAACAAAATCTATTTACAGGTTCTGAAATCAACAAAAAAGTCAATTCAATGAACTATTATCCATACCGCCTAATGATTCGGGAAAATGAATCAATCTCATATTGAAATGTCAGCGACAATATCACAAATATGTTGTTGACGTGTATGTTAAAATTGAAAGGGAGAGATTAACATTCATCAGGTTGAATCAGACCAAACTCCGATCTGAAGAGTATATTCACCTTCGAGATGCGATTAATACTGATGGAAATGCACAGAATGTTGGCCGGATGACTATTTTTCCAGCAACATACATCGGAAGTCCTCGACACATGCACGAATATGCTTAAGATGCCATGTCGTATGTTCGTCATTATGGTGCAGCAGATTTATTCATCACATTTACATGCAATCCACACTGTTTTGTGTGGTGCAAACCTCAGCTTATTTTTGACTCCCCATTCATGAACATGCTAGCATCATGCTAGTGTGGTGGTGAAATGTAATAAACGGATGCAATTGAGAAAATCCTAATTTATTGTTCACACAACCACTGTACAAAGGTAGGCGCGTCGGAGCTAGAGTTTATTACGGCGGGCTTGCATGTGCGTTGATTTGCGGCCGGATCGAGTGAGTGAGACGCGCGCGCCGAGCGACCGGGGATCCGGGTCGCTGGCTTACGTCACATCGTTGAGGCGCTAGGGTAGTCCGGGTCCGACGTAGTGGGACTGTCCGCCATACTAGTAATTAGCATTTTTTAAATACATTATAGGTCGTTCATACTCCGAACCTTTATTTGGTTTATTATTTTTGACCATCTTTCTCCTCCTTGTGCTTCTTTTAATGGCATGTAATTGGGGACTACATTTTTTTCCACTAGTTTCTGTATCTGATCTCAGGCAGATTTTATGTTGGATTTTTGAACTAATTTTTTGTGTAATTTTTGTCTTGCTAAATTTTGGTGCTAAAGCTTCCGCATTTGAAAGACGTTCAAGCAATACGACAGGTTGCATGTGCGTATGAAAACCTGAAACATTAATTAAGGATTTTTAAATTCATTCATGTCATTAAGAAAATTTACAGTCTTCAAGTTCAAATTCTAAAAGTTTTAAATCTTCAAGAAATAATAGTATATTAAGTTCTATTATAAAGCTATATCATCACGGAACAACATGCTATTTTAATTTCATACTCTGTTTAACGAAAACTTATGAAACTAGGCAAAAGCAAACCAACATGACACATTTTACCATTCATTTGATTTGAAACTGTTTAAGAAGCTGATTGTTTTACTTAACTTCATGCAATCCTCTACTTTAACTGTAGATTATCTTATAATATGTCAATGAAACCTTCAAAATTGAATAAAGTAGTGAAATTTTAAACATCTTGGTATTATTTAGGTAAGAGATAATTTCGATGGCTGCTTTGTAATGTGTATTCCATTAATGTATAAGAATAACTCTTGTCCTCATCTCAACAAAATAAAATCTTAAATTAGGCTTACTTTTAAATGAAACCAGATCCGAAAGACTCTTTGCTGTAGAACTACTTTAAAATATTTTTCAATATTCCTTATTGATTTCGCCATCTTTTTGGGCGGAAGACTGAACTTTGTATTTGTATGCGGGACATTCTGCTACCAGGTGGATCACGGTCTGGTCCACGCCCGGTTCACAGAAGCACGAGGGGTCCTCCCTGAGCTTAAACCTATGAAGGTACTCAGAGAACCCTCCATGCCCCGTGAAAAGCTGAACCAAGACCGCGTCCACCTCCGAACGTCCTCCGAACGTGGGACAATCCGGTTCACAGAAGCACGAGGGGTCCTTGAGCTTAAATCGGTGGAGGTACTCGGAGAACCCCTCGTGCCCCGTGAAGAGCTGGACCAAGACCGCGTCCACCTCGACACTGCGGAGTACGCGCCGTCGTACTTTCCATATACCTCCTTTTCCATTTGTCGAGTGTTCCCAGCCGAAGCCATCGCTTGACGAATGAGATAAAACATTCTGGTCTTCTTTTGCACTTCAGGGCCGCGTCTTTGGACAGTCGATCCGCCCTCTCATTCCCCTCCGTCCCCGCGTGCGCTTTTACACAGTAAAGATCCTTCCCACTTTCTCTCGCTTTCATGAAATTCTCTTTTACCCTTAACGCTAAGGGATGGAGGGTGTCAGATTATGCGACCGTTTAGAGAGTGGACCGCGAGTCGCTTAGTATGGTGCATGACTGCGCCGACCCGCCGGCCGCGTAGCCTGTCGCTTCCGCTAATGCCAGCAGCTCTACCTGGTTATACAGTGCAGAAGCTGCCCAATTTGAGCTTCTTGCTGTCCAGCTGTGCGGCGTTCCGCATAACGCAGAACGCCCCGCCCACCTTATCCTCTATGCGGCTGCCGTCGGTGTAAATGACCAGATCGGCATCCGTGTTGGCAAGTCGTGCAGCCTCCTCACCTTCCTCCAGGCAGGAGAACAACCACACCAAACTGACTGATGAGTAAATTTTACAATTCAGCAATATTTTAACAGACAAAATAATCGTATTTATGCTGAAATCTCTTTAGAGTTTCCCACAGTTAATCAGCAGTGTACAACGTGGACATCATGCAGCTTCAGCGATTATGATTTATGGTCAATTTTAGTTAGAAAGGTTTGCTCTAAACGTCATGATAGTTTAGAGTCCCCAAAATACTAATCTCGACGTTTAAAGAACGCAGCCCATGGACACCACTTCAAATCGCTTTGAAAGCTCTTTAAATATTTATATAAATTTTTAATGGTTTTATGTTAACGTTCTAAACCAGAGGTGATCAACCTTTTTATTCAACAAACCGATTTAAATTTATTATTTTTGACGGGCTGCACATAAAGTAACAAATATTAATAATTTACACATTATTTAAAATAATGGTCCAATAGTATTTAATAACTGCACTGCTAGTGACACTGCAAAAGCCAACTTTCTTTTTTTTTGTTTATTTGCTTAAAAAGAATTCAAATGTTATAATTTACGTAATATTTACATATATAAGGTCATTAAAATAAAAAAATACGCAGTGCAGACATGCTATCATGTTACTTCGTACGATGGTACGATGGTATGGTAGTCGTGCAATGAAATGCACCGCCCGCCAGCCCGCTGATAAATGCGTATGCGGCAAACAATGCGAATTACACAACTGCCGCCGTCAAATCACTCAACACGTGTTTCACCCCTCTACGGCGCATCTTCAGAAGTTATGTTACACCGATTAGTGCCAAACACAGAGTGAGCTCAGTCCGTCGCCGCTTGTTATTTATATGCCACCTGCTCCCCCACTACCACTCAAAGTCACGTGAATGATCACGTGGGCTATTTTTATTATACCCTCTCTTACGCGTAAGTTACATTTGCGATTTCACGTAATAGACGAGTACCCCGACCGAGTCCCCCGGCAAACTTGTAATAATGGAGAGGAGGAAACATTGACTTGCTCGTTAAATATAGTTCCAATACCCTCGTGTCTTATTATTTCTAACCGTTCCAACACGTCCATCCGCAATCCCTTGCTACAGGTATGCAGCACGTCATAGGAATGACCGTGCGGTAAACTATGTCCTGACTCTAATAAATGTTTAGAGAAATGAGATCTTTCAGGGCGATCATTCCTATACGCGGAAATATGCTCCTTATAACAAATGTTAAAATTTCGATCAGTTTGACCCACGTATACACAATCACACCCACCACACTTCAACCTATAGATACCAGACTAGCTGCCAACCTCTGTTTTTTCCTTGCCGTTGCAAACCGCACGTTCTGAATGCCACATAAACGCCGTTATTTCTTATTATTTTAGATAATTTTTCAGATATTGGTCCTAAATATAATATACTAGATCTGTAGTTATGGACACCGCGTTCAGGTGTCGCTGGGTATAAAAGACCCCTCACATGTTTGTTTACCTTCTTCTTAATTAGACCATCCACCATTCGCCGTTCGTAGCCATTTGCAACCGCAATTGAATAAATGGTATTAATTTCTTTGTTATAAGCTTTTACATTGAATGGTATGTCATTAATCTATTTATATACGAATTAAAGGCCGCAAGTTTATGCTGCCAAGGGTGATGGGAAGAGGATGGAATCACCAGATCCGTATTAGTCGGTTTTCTATATACCTCAAAAACATGCTGACCATGTTTCCTAGTGATCGTGATATCAAGAAAGTTAATTGAATTGTTATTTTCAAGTTCCAATTTAAACTTAATTTTTGGATGAAATGTATTTAAATTACTTACAAAAATGTCCGATTCTTGCCTTATACCTGTCCAGCATATAAGAATATCATCCACATACCTATAATTGTAAAGGATGTTACTATTACCCACAATATACCTATTCTCATAGTTGTCCATGAAGATCTCCGCCATCAAAGGAGATAACGGAGATCCCATAGCCAAATTTGAGATAAAAAAGGGTTTCTTTGATTCCCGGCAGGTGGTAGGGGACCGAGACCTGGAGGTACCGGTCAGCTACCTGAGACTACCACACCCGTCTGGTCAAGTTGGTGTGGAGTTCTCCTGTCTGGGGGAAAGTGCGGAGGAAGTCCGACTTGCCACCGCGGCTGCCGATCTGGTAATTTATACCGACGGCAGCCGCATAGAGGACAAGGTGGTTGCGGCGTTCTGCGTCATGCGGGACGCCGCAGAGTTGCATACAAAGAAACTCAAGTTGGGCAACTTCTGCACTGTATACCAGGCGGAGCTGCTAGCTCTAGCGGAAGCATTAGGGTACGCGGCCAGCGGGTCCACGCAGGCATGCGTCATAATGAGCGACTCGCGGTCCGCCCTCGAAACTGTCGCAAGATCGGACACCCTCCATCCCTTAGCGGTAAGAGTAAAAGAGAATTGTATGAAAGCAAGAGAAAATGGCAAGAGCGCTAGTTTCTATTGGGTGAAAGCGCACGCGGGGACGGAGGGAGAGGGCGGACCAACTGGCCAAGGACGCGGCCCTAAAGAGTAAAAGACGACCAGAATATGAGGAATGCCCTATCTTATATGTCAAGCGACAGCTTAGGCTGGGAACGCTTGACGTATGGAATAGCAGGTACATGAATGGAACGACGGCATCGACAACGCGGAAGTTCTTCCCGGACGCTGTCGCGGCCTACCGCACGCTCCGTAGCATGGAGGTGGACGCGGTCTTGGTTCAGCTTTTCACGGGGCATGGAGGGTTCTCTGAGTACCTTCATAGGTTTAAGCTCAGGGAGGACCCCTCGTGCTTCTGTGAACCGGGCGTGGACCAGACCGTGATCCACCTGGTAGCAGAATGTCCCGCATACAAATACAAAGTTCAGTCTTCCGCCCAAAAAGATGGCGAAATCAATAAGGAATATTGAAAAATATTTTAAAGTAGTTCTACAGCAAAGAGTCTTTCGGATCTGGTTTCATTTAAAAGTAAGCCTAATTTAAGATTTTATTTTGTTGAGATGAGGACAAGAGTTATTCTTATACATTAATGGAATACACATTACAAAGCAGCCATCGAAATTATCTCTTACCTAAATAATACCAAGATGTTTAAAATTTCACTACTTTATTCAATTTTGAAGGTTTCATTGACATATTATAAGATAATCTACAGTTAAAGTAGAGGATTGCATGAAGTTAAGTAAAACAATCAGCTTCTTAAACAGTTTCAAATCAAATGAATGGTAAAATGTGTCATGTTGGTTTGCTTTTGCCTAGTTTCATAAGTTTTCGTTAAACAGAGTATGAAATTAAAATAGCATGTTGTTCCGTGATGATATAGCTTTATAATAGAACTTAATATACTATTATTTCTTGAAGATTTAAAACTTTTAGAATTTGAACTTGAAGACTGTAAATTTTCTTAATGACATGAATGAATTTAAAAATCCTTAATTAATGTTTCAGGTTTTCATACGCACATGCAACCTGTCGTATTGCTTGAACGTCTTTCAAATGCGGAAGCTTTAGCACCAAAATTTAGCAAGACAAAAATTACACAAAAAATTAGTTCAAAAATCCAACATAAAATCTGCCTGAGATCAGATACAGAAACTAGTGGAAAAAAATGTAGTCCCCAATTACATGCCATTAAAAGAAGCACAAGGAGGAGAAAGATGGTCAAAAATAATAAACCAAATAAAGGTTCGGAGTATGAACGACCTATAATGTATTTAAAAAATGCTAATTACTAGTATGGCGGACAGTCCCACTACGTCGGACCCGGACTACCCTAGCGCCTCAACGATGTGACGTAAGCCAGCGACCCGGATCCCCGGTCGCTCGGCGCGCGCGTCTCACTCACTCGATCCGGCCGCAAATCAACGCACATGCAAGCCCGCCGTAATAAACTCTAGCTCCGACGCGCCTACCTTTGTACAGTGGTTGTGTGAACAATAAATTAGGATTTTCTCAATTGCATCCGTTTATTACATTTCACCACCACACTAGCATGATGCTAGCATGTTCATGAATGGGGAGTCAAAAATAAGCTGAGGTTTGCACCACACAAAACAGTGTGGATTGCATGTAAATGTGATGAATAAATCTGCTGCACCATAATGACGAACATACGACATGGCATCTTAAGCATATTCGTGCATGTGTCGAGGACTTCCGATGTATGTTGCTGGAAAAATAGTCATCCGGCCAACATTCTGTGCATTTCCATCAGTATTAATCGCATCTCGAAGGTGAATATACTCTTCAGATCGGAGTTTGGTCTGATTCAACCTGATGAATGTTAATCTCTCCCTTTCAATTTTAACATACACGTCAACAACATATTTGTGATATTGTCGCTGACATTTCAATATGAGATTGATTCATTTTCCCGAATCATTAGGCGGTATGGATAATAGTTCATTGAATTGACTTTTTTGTTGATTTCAGAACCTGTAAATAGATTTTGTTTTAATAACATTGAAATATAAAATTAAAATACATAACATAGTGACTGAGTTATTATTTCCATACCCAAAATAATAATTTAATTACCTGTAATGGGATTTATCATTTTTACCGAGAGATCATAGCCATCTTCACCTTGCCAAAATGTAATGGGATATTGTTGTGCATCATATGAGCGATGTGTTTCCTTTATACATTGTAATTGATCATTCCTACAATGTAAAACAATATCACGGGATTCCAAGTTTTCTCCAACTACAACGATAGCAACTTCATCGATAGTTGGTGCATTTAAATGTCTTGCATGTTGACCCGCAGGTGTTTTATCATCTTTTGTGACAATTTTGTGATTATCAGATGGCATCGGATCCAATGCAGTTTTAAACAATATAATCAATTGATTGTGTTCATGAAATAAAGTTTGTAATTGTTCTACAATAGACCTCTTTACTAAATTGTTGAACGCAGATTAATTTCTTGTGGTGAATTGGCCATAAAAAAAATTTGCAGGAATTTGTAGTCGCTATCTAACACTGGTAGTAGTGAACCTGCTCTGTGATATGTATTATTTGGCCTTGTATCTGTAAATAAAAAAAAAATATTATGTTTGTACCAAACACCATAAAATAAAATTAAATAAATAAGCAATGTGGGATATAGATTTATGGATTATCAGTGATTAAACTTAAATAATATTTGTTCCTAAAAATGATATCTGTCTCCTAATCACTAAACAATATTTCATATCCTTAGATACCTCAATATGTAATATTTAGTTGTAACTAATATCTATCATCAAATAATTATATTGGGTTTCAAAATAATGAAAGTGTCACTAAAACTGAAACGCCAAATAATATGAAGACTAAGTGATGAGACATCTCAACTTGTTTGACAGAAAATATTGTTTACTAAAATAATTATGATCAACTGCTATAATACGTACCCTCGGCCTGAGGGTGGGTAGAGCCAAATTCTCTACTCGTCACTTGGGTAATACCTGTCCGGCGCGTCCACGTCGCGGGGGTGGGCACCACTCACAACAGTAGGCCGGAGTGAAATTGGTGGCCGAGTTCGGATAGGGACCTAGTGCCGCGGGATATAGCGCGGCCCCTTCCCCACGGTTACGGGTGAAGACCTTAACGGCTGCAAAGGCGGAGATGGAGTCCATTGGTACGGTAGAGCAGGCGGAAGAGGCAAATACCCCAGTCGCAAGCTGCCCTCACATATTGGGGTCACAGGTTACTCTGGAGCTACGCTGCCAGGTGGGGTGGTGTAGTAGGGTTGGTGATGAAGACCGCGGTCGGCAGAAGCACCCATAGCTCTCCAAGAGAGTTACTACCTTAGCGTCAGGCGACAGCCGGCTATAAAAACCCAATTGCCAAAACAAATTCTCCTTATCATGAAAGTTACAAGAAATAATAGACGAGATCATACTAGGGCGTACCCCACAAGCGACGCAAATACTTTAGAGGCGAATAAAAGGGCGACAAAAGAAAACAACACTAGGGCGTCCCCCGCAAGCGACGTAATTGACACTCTGAGATTCGCTACGTGGAACTTAGGTTTCCTTAACGGTCGCACCAGCGAACTAAGTGAAGTCCTCAAACGAAGATACATTGATGCGTGTTGCTTACAGGAAACCAAGTGGAAGGGTTCCAAGCCTCGTGATATTGGACTAGGATTTAAACTAATATATAATGGAACATTAACACACCGAAATGGTGTGGCCGTAGCTCTAAACTCTTGTCTGAAAGATAGAATCATTAGCATAAATAGGAAGTCTGACCGGCTCCTGGCCATAAAACTAGCGCTTGACAATCAGCCACCACTAAACATCATATCAGCATACGCTCCT
>NW_027181735.1:0-31072 GCF_028537555.1 Battus philenor | reverse complement strand
CGCCATACACCTTTACTATAAAGCAGGAGAGACTTTATATAAACTTGTTTTTATTTTTTTCCCATTCATAATTTCCCCGTTACTATTTGCCTAGTTTGTGTCAACATCTATAAATATGTGCGTGTGTCCGTATGTATGTACTCGATAGATTAAAAAACTATACATTCGATCGCCGTGAAAATTTAGTAAATCATTACGTAAATCCCCGAGATGGTTTTTGAAAATATTTTTATTTTTATCGCTTTATGTATGAGTCAACAAGATTACCTTATTATTCAGATTTTTAATTCTATGTATAAAACAGTAACGTAAAAACGCGTAGATCTAGTTTTATATAAATCTTAATTTTAATATCATAATTATTCAAGTTTGCAATCTATTAGTCTAATATGAATAATGATATGACTCCCAAATTGTATCATGCCTACGATACAACCTAACTTAAATAATCTTGTGATGAAGTATTGTACACACCGCTAAGTATTTACGGCATACTTAAACCACGTCGTTTAACTTATAAACCCAGTAAAATTTACAAAAAAAAAAAAACAAAATTTCTGTTTTTTTTGGAAATTTTATTGCTTTTTGCTAAATTTCCTATATTATCCATCAGCACCCTTTATAAAGTATTAGTGAACTTACAAGCATTGGATATAGCTTATGAGCAGAGGTAGCGGTACAGGACGGAGTTTTGCCACTGTAGGTTGCGGGGTCGATTCCTAGGATACAATGTTATGTAATTTACATCTTGTGCATTAATTATATAGGAATGCAATGTCTCTTCTGTATATACTCGTACTATAATATCACATTGCGAGCACCAAACTGCTAGCCTAGCGTGGCGACTACAGTATATTCCCCCATTAATATTGAACTTACAAAGTAAGATATAAAATCTGTAAAGTCGTTCTCAATTTTTGGCCTGAACAAACAATAGATTAATTTTAATACCATTTACATTGGACATATATTTGTTGTCATTGTTCATACATTGTACATACATTTTTATGTTTTAATGACGTTAAAATTTATTTTACACTATTTTTGGTTTAGTAAGTAAAGTACAATTTAATATCATAAACATATATAGGTTTAAAAAGCACGTGGTGAGATTTGCAATTAAAATTGCCAAATAAAACGAATCACTAATTAAAAGTGGAACGAGCAAAAACACGTTAATTATAATTAGAGAATGCACTAAACTGTTTGATTAAAATCAACCGACTGGAAATCTAACGGATGAGAAGCAAGATCGATCACTTTCTAAGTAGTTGCCAAATAGAACATCCTATTCGCTACCATGTCTCTGGCGGGTATATCTCTACGAATTATTTGTTCTATTATTCTAAGCGTGAGTTTGAATATATTTTGCAATATGTCTATCTATTTATAAATGAAATAATGTAACATATTTTGCAGTTAATAATTTATACAGGATAATTGGCAATAGGTGTCCTCAAAAAATTTTGGCTAATAAATTTTACACTGCGAGCAGTGGTAGCTTAGCAGTAAGGACTGAGACTTACGATTGTAGGTCTCAACGTCAATTCCCGAGATTTTATATAATACACACTCTGTGTTTAAATTAATTGCCGCTGCTCACAATTATGTGGTCACCGTCATATAAAAGTCAGACTTTGATATGATCGACTTTGAATTCTATTCTCTGAATGTATTCTCTTTGGGTAATTTGTGCATCATTGCTATAGCTTTGAAACTACGGAAGAACATATCTTGAGAAATATCGGCCTGCCTTAACCCTCTTCCGTCTGCGCGCATTTATTCACGCCTATGCGCAAGAACCGTTGTAGACCGCGGACGTTAATTCACGCCCAAACAACTTGTTTACATTTTTCTCTTTTTAAAAAAGGTAATAAAGCACAAATTTCTTACTAGAATACAAATCTAAGTACTTATTCTTATAGTGAAATTAGTAGTTAAATTGTTATCTGTTGTAAGTATAAGTTTCCGATGTCAAATACGGTTCGCGCGATGATGTAATGGCGGCGGGCATTAGGCGATAACGGCATCTTTTGCCCGAGGGTCGTCAAGGGTTAGATATATAATTCGACAGGTATGACATTTACCAACGCATTACTAGCACGCGTGATGACCTTTAACTTGAACTCTCCTTCTAAGGTGAAGTTTTTGTCATAAAAGTGTAAAAATTCCAAAAAATGAAATCCCACGGAGTGCAGCACATAGTTTCTTTAGGAAAACTCTTTTATCCGCGCAATAAACAACCAAAGATAACATTACATACAGTATAATATTATGGACAAATCCTTCGCAACTAATATTATTTACAGGCCTGCAATGTTTACACAGAAGACATCTCGGGTCTATTAAGCCGTCTCTACAGAAGTGCCGCTCAAAATAACAGGCCTTTGGTACTGATTATTGATAGAAGCGGCCAAACAGAACGGCCAAAGCATCCTCTCATTCCCAGCGACCTTATACAGACGAGTGACGAAAAAGGAAACCAGGACATACCTGCTGTGTTTTTAATTAAGAGTCATGTAAGAGTTTTAGATATTCATTTTTATTATAACCAATAAGTCATAAAAGTAATAATCATAAAAGGCCGTCTTTTTATATCTATTTAGTCGAGTTAATAAACGTTCAAGAAGAAGCTGTCGTAAAAAAACTATACAAATATCTTACATTTGAAAGTGATTTAATTTGACGCCATCTAGCGGATTTTAACAAAATTATTATAAAGTAATTCTACAAATTCATCTAATAAAATCTATTTTAATAATAATAATGATACTCCAAAGGATATTTAGCGATAACAGAGCATGGGAAGGAATTGTTATATTTATTTTGAGCTATATAACAGACCACGATGCGCGTGGAGCCAAGTATCTTTGTTTAAGTTGAAGCGAGGAGAAACGAGGCTGAATTGTGTGTATCACAGAGGAAACCAATCCCCAATCCCGTGTTGCTGGAGTTCCTTCCGCTACTTTTTTTCCCAGTGCGCTTTCTAAAGTGGTAATAGAGTTATTAGCCAGGCAATAGCAACCAAGCAAGTTGAGTTTCGGCCCTCTTGGACGTGATGGAGTATTAATTGAATTAAGAGGGTTTGACGAGTAGTTTGAGATTGACGAGTGACAGGTCAAGCCGAGGTCCATCCGTGAGGGCCCTTGAGCCAAGTGACTTCTTGGTGCGTCAGCCGTAGCGATGTAACACCTCGGCGGCTTCCCAATCTGGTAAAATAGTAGTATATTAGTGTTTAACGTATGAACGTATTAAATTTTTTTATGTTGATTTGTGTGTGTGTATACCATTATTAATTTAAATTATTTTTATCGTTTTTTCAAGGTTCCACATCCCCAGAATCCTAAGGCACCTTATGAAATCGCAAAAGACAGAGACCAACTTCTAAATCGATACAAACACAAAACTCGCTTACAAAAGTTCAAAGGTCATCAAGGAAAATTAAGAATTTTCGGGTCCACACCGTCTCCCGTAATAAAAACTCTATTAAGATATAAAAACGAGATGAACTGCGAAGCGAATAATGAATGTCAGATTGAATGTAAGATTCGTTTCTCCGGGAAGAAGAAGGATACTTGTGAAAACAAATGCGAAGCGAAGTTTGAATGCGAACCTGAGGAGGAATATCAGGACCCGTGCGAAAACCAATCAGACGAATGCGAAGACAACAAAAACCCAAGCACGAGAGGCGTCAAATTAGTGACGGAAAAACCACAATGTGTTAGATGTTAATTTACGTAAAGTTGTTTCCATTCTCTTCACCTATGGATGCTTTCTAAATAAAATGAATCCGAAATTTATGACGCTTCTTTATTGAATTTATTTTACAATTTTAGGAACACTTATATAGTAATTATATACAAAGCAAACGTACACTTAAAGGGTCTTGAATTATTAATTTTAAAAACAAAAGGCGCGTATTTTTTTTAAAAGATTATTTTAACTGGTAATTATGAACAAGACTTTACAATTTACATGATTTTACTGCTAAACAAACGTGGCTAATATAAGTTACATCGGTAAATCTTTATTTTAATAACGCGAATGCATTATAATTTATATTAAATTGATTATTTTACATAAAACTAACTGCCCACCGCCCGCTTCATGTACTTGATAAACGCACCCTAAGCCCCCTTGAGAAAGGTAACTCGTAAAATTCTCAGTTGATCTCTACTCAGTTAATAATATACATAAATAGTGTACCATCGGGAAGAATTAGTCATAGGTATCTTATACATATAACATAACAGCATTTGATTTAGCACGTCAGAAATATTAATCTTTTATAAATGTAAAGATAATTGATTTTAACCCCTCTATATATGTATAAATATATAAACCTGGCGGAGTAATATACGAGAGAAACGATATCCGAAACCAAACGTAGCTGATCTTCGTCGTAGGTCTTTGGCAAGTTTTACTAAGCAGGTTGCATGTGGCTTCTTTCGACGGCCTTAATATGGTCATTCGGCCGAGGTCTCCACTATAAAACTTTAAGGCCTCAATAGCCATCTGTTTTGCATGGTGATAAATAATATAATGGTGTGGGATTGTGGCTTAGATAATT
This sequence comes from Battus philenor, assembly GCF_028537555.1. Lineage (NCBI taxonomy): Eukaryota > Metazoa > Arthropoda > Insecta > Lepidoptera > Papilionidae > Battus > Battus philenor. The sequence goes on along the minus strand of NW_027181735.1, from coordinate 26,502 downwards.
GGAGAGTCAGAAATTCCCAGACATATTTGGTTTGAAGTATCGTATACTAATAATAACTGGAAAACGTCAAATATCATAATAAATAAACAGTGTCTGTAAAGAGAAAGCAATTCGAACGGAAAAAAAGAAATAAAGCATAGAAATAATGAAAATAGAGAAATAGTGTGAAACGAATATAAGAGATTCGTGTTGAAAGATTCAGGTGAGTGTTGAAATAACGTGAAACAGCGTAGCTCTGAAGTTAAAATCTTAGCTTTTCTTATCCCAAATCTTAACAATATAAACAATATTGCATAATGAGTCACCAGAGATATTTTATTACTTAATTTTATTATCTAAGAATTTACGATACGACGCTAGGAAAGCTAGCTTATAGTGACATACTTCTTCAAAGCATTCCCGCGAAGATTCTCGCGCCGTAAAATGCTTTTGACACTGACTCTAAATATTTAATCGATTTTCATTATTTTATCATCTATGATAATAAAAACAGAAATAAACGTGATAAGATAATAAAGTGTGTTTGAAACAAAGCAAATAATAGTATAAGTTCTCCAGTTCGTTTTATTTTAGTTTTACACTGTTTATTATGTGCAATAAATAATTTGTTATTATAAAAATATATTTTTTATAATCTTTAAATCATTGTTAATTTTAATTTAATTTAGGGACTTGGTAAAATTTATTTGAGAATTATCATCATCACCTCAGCTGTAAGACGTCCACTGTTGGACACGGGCCTCCCCTGTCAATACCCTGTCACTTGGACAACCTGATTCTAAACCTAATACTGATATTAATGAATTAAACACAATTAAAGAAAGAAAAGAAGTCCACCGCTGGACATGGGCCTCCACTGTCAATCCCTTGTGATATGTTTTTTTTTTTTTTTTTTTATATGGCCCCCGCTATTGGGGGCCTCTCGTACCCCTATCTAGTTCTGGGACAGGGACTTTATCTTTAATTTATTTTTTCACATTATTTTTTATTTCCATTATCTTCTTTCATTCTTCTTATTATCTTTTATTCTTTTCTGTCTTTCATGTTATAATTCTTTTCTTTTATGCCCTTTTATTCTACTCTTCTTTCTTTCATCCTCTTATTTTGTTTTATAAATCTTATTTACTAGGTATATCACATTTATTTGCTTATATTTATTATTTATTTTGCTTCAGTCTTTTGTTTTCTTATGCCTAGGTTTGGTTTTTTTGTATTGCTTTTTTTACTATTATTTTGCAATACTCTATGAAATCTTTCCTAATTGTATTATCGCCTATCAGGGAGGCTATTGTCTCCTCCCTGATTTGAACCCCAGACCGGCACTCGAAGCCGAACCGGAGTCCCCCGAATGCGGGACACCGGGCCACAAGGTGGATCACGGTCTGGTCCACGCCCGGTTCACAGAAGCACGAGGGGTCCTCCTTGAGCTTAAACCTATGAAGGTACTCAGAGAGCCCCCCGTGCCCCGTGAAGAGCTGGGCCGAGACCGCGTCCACCTCGATGCTGCGGAGCACGCGGTAGGCTGAGACGGCGTCCGGGAAAAACATCCTCGTTACCGAAGCCGTCGTTCCTTCCACATACCTCCTGTTCCATTCGTCGAGCGACTCCAGTCTCAGTTGCCGCTTGACGAATGAAACAGGGCATCCCTCGTACTCTGGTCGTCTTTTACTCTTCAGGGCCGCTTCCTTGGCCAGCTGGTCCGCCCTCTCGTTCCCCTCCATCCCCGCGTGCGCTTTCACCCAGAACAACCTTACATCCTTTCTTGTGATATGTTAAACCTAGTTCAAAACGTAATACTAATTTTAATAAACTAAATACAATAAAAAAAATAATTCATCAGTATACACTTGTGGTGGAATGGAATGTTGTTTACTTGTGGTAAAAATTTTTTTTAAACTACGTCAGTCAATTGTTCAACCAAACTATAGGCTTTATAAAATAGTATCACACATCTTTTTTTAACTACACTTTAATAAAGTGTTAACTAGGCAATCAAAAGTAATTAACACCTAGAATTTTTTATTATTTGTTAAAAAGTTTATTTAAAATTATGACAATCAAAACGATTGTAATATCACGCAAATAACTTCATCTGTCTTCAAATTTTTATAAAAGAACAGTGTCAATATTTATTTTATTATCTTTCTACAACCACTTAAGTATGTATTTAGTTTTCTAACGAAACATTTAAGCAAGTTTGTATGTATTTATAGTGTTATAGATTATATTTCGCAACTGTTAACTGATCGAGTCGAAGTGCTACAAAATCAGAATGCTCAACGAGTTTTGACAGCCAAAGCTGATGATCTCTCGCAGGGTCCCTGCCCTAGGAAGTATCTGCTCAAGTGATCTGGGACCTCGACAACCAGTCAATGTAACATAGTCAATCGGCCAAGCTTATTAACAAAACAGAAGGGGTCCAAAAGCGCTCAACGTTCTAAAAAACTATTCACAATCAAACAACTGTTAACACGCAGATTCTGACCGATTGTATGCTTGGAGCGAAGAGAGGAAGACCGTTTTATTTAACATGTGACTCGTTTACAAGAACGCCGATACAATGGAACCACGTCAGGATACGCGTTGACAAACGTTGCCACGACGTACCATCCATACGTTGTTATTATTCCCTCGGGTGTATAAACAGTCATATATTTTTTATCAATACAAGAATTTCGTACGAAACAGTCATTCCGTTTACTTCACAGAACATAGTTTCATTTCCATTACGAAAGAGAGCCCTCTACTCCTAAACCAATAGTGTAAATAATAACATTCTGCTATGAAAAAATAGGTTAACAAGATTTTTTTTTATCTTTGTAACATAACCTTCAGTTCAATATCTTTCAAATAGGTTGAAAAATCAATCAATGAATGTACTCGATCGTACTAATGGGTCTTAAGTGATGCGGGTACCGACAGGCTGTCACAGGAGCTTAGTACTCATCACTTATTGGACTAAATTTCGTATTTGACATGAAAGTAATTGCTTATTGAAATTTAATTCACAGTGACTTAGCACTTAAAAGGATAATGTGTTAGAAAACATTTATTTCCTTAGTCTTTATTATCAACGGGAAATAAAAATAAATCAGATGAAATAAAAAGAATATAAACATATAAAGAAAAAAAGAACGGTCTAACCGCATTTCAATTTCTTTCTAAGTACGTACCTATGTATTTGTTTAGTATGGATAAATGAAGCGGGCATTCATCAAGTAATAGGTTGTTAAATGTTAAAATCGATGTATACATACATATTACAAATCAATTACAATACATATGACATAAACATGTCGTTATTTAGTATTATAATAGTTTAACTACACAGTTAAAATGTACGAGTAGTACATTAAATATGTACTACTCGTACATTTTTTTGCACTCAACAAATTTTGCAAAGAAAATTAGAAGTGAATATGGAAAAAAATAAAACCAGTGTTGAGTAGCGAAGTTAAAATACAACAATACCTGAAGACAAAGGTCTTTGACCAGTGTGTACTGTCGGTAATGACATAAAGATAGGTCTTATAAGAAAGTCATCCTAAAAATAATGGAGAGGGCTATGCTCAAAGATTCGTCGCAAGATTGTGTCACAAATTAGCAAATCAGCAGAAGAACCAAGGTCACCGAAGTAGCTCGATGAATTAATCGTCTGTCGTGGCAGTGTACTTGGCACATCGATTGTGCAATCTATAGCCGTGGGACAGAAAGGATCTCGAGTGGCGATCACGAGCCGGTCGACGCGGTGTTGGTAGATACTACTACCTACGGGATAGTTAGGTAGCGAGAAGTCGCTGCACACGGGCAGCGCAAGACCGGCCATCTTGGCGTTCTTTGTGGGAGACCTGAGCCTTGTAGTGACCCTATATCTTATAAAATAAACAAGAAATATTTAGAAGTATTATTTGTAGCAGCGTAATTTAAGATAAGATTTATTATCTTATTTTCATTTTAAAGCAGAGGTAATTTACAGAAAATATGTACGTGGGATACATTTCTTTTACATATTTTACTTTGTAATTATTATTAAGAATATATCTAAACCTATATGTTTGAAATTGTTGTGATAAAAATGTTATCTATGAAGATGGAATGTCGAATACTTTGCATCTTCAAACATAAAACATAATATAGAAAGTCCGCCACATTACAAGAAAAATCAAAATAAAACTGATCATTTACTTGGATTTCTCAAAATTCAGCTGCTGGTGAGAACCGTGGATCTTGAAGAAGACCAATCAAGATCGTATGGATGCTTTCGTGATGTGGTGCTGGTGGAAAAACTTGCATTCTGAGATCAATATAAACTCAGTTGGGTTATACTGCACATATATATTTAGTAATTGTAAAATAACGTAAAGATGTTATAGCTATAAGTATTTTGTAAGCTCAGGTGAATTGTAAAGTAAAAAAAAACTCAACAACTAAAGTAAATTTATAAAAACTTTACCGACAAAGGCGATATAATGTCGTGTTTTTAAAAGACTTAAGTTTCGAAAATTTACAACAAACGTTGCGAGGAAGAAACAAACTAAAGTTTTTGTCGTCTGTTGTAGAGTTAAAACTTCCGACTAACGAATTGCAAGAGTTCAACCATTGTAGTGACAATCAATTAGTTCTCTAGATAAATTGTCTTACTGTGATTTCTTAAACAATTGTCGGTTGTTTTGTCGAAAGCTCAGCTCAATTTGCAATCTATTTGTATAGTAAGTAATAATTGATTAGTTTTTTCTTCAAGACAAATCTAGTTCCAATTTCTTTCTTGTCTGCCTAGATTTAAGATTTTTTGTGTCTTATTTTTAAAGTTTACCTGTAATAATTTTTCGTCTATTCTTTTTTTGGTAAATCTATAAAATATTTTTTTGTTCTAAAAATTATTGTGATACTATCTAGAATCTAGTAGTTAAACCTTTTTTGGTCCTTTCGTAGAATAACGAGTGTAATGTTGAATGTAGTGTTTTGTAACCGGCATATGATTTGGCACGTGAGTCAAAAGAAAATGTAACGTTTGACCTGTTTCTAAGTCTCAGTTCTCTACCGCTGTGCCTCCACTAGTTTCGATGTCGGGTAATAGAACTGATTAGTGGAAATTGCAAAGGAAAGGTTAGTTAAGGTGTAAGTTTAGTGTATATGCCCTTAATATATTATATCATAAAATAGCTTTGTTTGTTGTAACTTTGGTTGACTGTTGAGGTTGCAAGAAATTCGGTTTAAATTGTAAGTTATATATTTTTATTTATCACCAAGTCGGAGGTAAAGTCTTGGTGCATTTTTGCTTCTTGCACTTCTTTTTCTTTGCCGGCTCGCAAACTACAAAAATGTCGATCTTCACTTTGCACTTCTTGACGCAAGATTTCTTTTTCTTCTCAGGACATTTCTTTTTACACTTCTCGAGTCTTTCGCACCGTGCTCGGAGTATTGGGTGGAGGAAGCTTTTTGTTTTCTGTATTGTTCTCGCCATGTTTTCGTCTACGTTTCCGTTATTTTCCGTTGTCTGAAATTATAAACGGTTAGTAATTGTTAACTTATATCGTTATTGAAATGTCCATGACATTGAAGTAAAGAGATTATGATTTCATGTATTATTTGATGATTTTAATCCTGGTGTGATTGTTATACAGAATCTGGTATTGTAAAAACTTTTCTAAGTCAATTCAGAAAAGATTAATGTATACTTGACATCAGTTTAGCACTATATATAAAAAAGATAAGATTATTATACCTTTCTCTAGGCTTTATAAAATTAATAACTATTTTTGTGGGCAACCATGTACGGTATTAGAATACACTCTTGTGTGATTTTTCTGAATTATCACGTAACATTTTACAAGAGTTTGTTAAGCAAAAATATTTTAAAAAATCTTATTACAGTGTGAAGGGTTTTGCGTAAGCGTGAACCTTAGCTTAACGAACAGCTTTACTAAGTAAGGAGGAGCAAGGATACTACTTATTACTAAGTAGAGCTCTACTAAGAAGTCTACTCTGGTAAGGATATTATATAAGTGTCAAAAAACAAACTTAAAATAAAATCGTTTGAGTTTGTTGTAGACTTTTTTTATCAGATTGCACTAGGGATCTTTCAAGCTTTAAATTTATGTTGTTGTATTTTCTAACAAATTGAACACTACTAGCATTCTTCTTATGATGTACACTAGACATGTATTACACGGAAGTGTATTGACAATACCTTACACAGTTACCCGCAACACAGTTTTTAATTTTATGGAGCCCATACCTTCGTTGCAAAATGAAGAAGAAACGTAGAGGTCAAATATGTGTGATGAAGGTAATTAGGGTATGACTTATATAATACTTGTTCTCTAATGTTTATAGAAAATCATAACTAGCGAATCTAGTTTATATTAATGGAATAAATAAATATTGGATAGAAAATCAATATTGGTATAATATAGACTAAGGTTAATGAAGTTACCCGTAATATATGATATAGAAAGTACGCCTCATCGTCTTTCGTGTCTGAATCCGCTCGATCATCTTCCTCAGAACTTTCTACGCTGTGGTCTTCCGCGGAATCCTCGGTTTTCAAATTCGATCTATGAACTCCTCCAGGCGGCAAGAGTATAAGTAGAAGCTTTTTAGAATTTCCATTTAGATGTCTTAGGATGCTTGATGATGGATCGATGTTATCACCAGTGATGTTGACAATCTGAAATAAAAATTACTAGTATAACTGATGAAATTATATTTTGTCGATTGTTTTATGTTTCTGTTTGTTTAAAATTCGAATAAAATTATAACGAATGACCGTTACGTAAATTAATGAATTTAAGTATTAAATATAATGGTAGTAAGCGTCATAAATTATGTAGAACAATTGGCCGTTGAAAGTTAAGGCTTTGGAGTAGACACTACGAACCGACAAGCAAACCTTAAAATGTCTACGCACAAGGTAGACCGATGACCTTGTTTAAGTCCTTGGAATTCGCTGGACGCAGGCCGTTCCTTACTGGCCCTTTTGGAAATCTATGGAGGAGGTCTAGTTTAGTGGTAGCTGTACTACGGCTGAAATGATGATGATAGTTCGACTTTGATGCAAATATAACATTTTAACAACAAATACTTCTCATCGAAGTTCAATTTTATCTTTAATGCAATCATAGAAAGATCTTAGAATCAAAGTTTTTATGTTACATGAAATTCAGATTAAGTAAATCTTAGCCAGAGCTAAATTTAATGCCAAAGTTTTGTAAAGTTTTAATAATACTGTATGTTTTGTGACTTAGTTTGTATGTTTAGTTTTTTTTAATCAGTAAATGAATTTCATTTAGTGGTATATTAAAGAAACCTATTGTGTGTGTGGGAAAGGTCTAAAAAAATTTAATTTGTTTTAACGAAACGAAGCCGTATAGATAAAAAAATATTGGAATAAATTCTATAGAAATTTACGATTAGGTACAAAAGTTAATCAAATCGTGACTTTCATATTGAAATGAGTTCAATCTCATTTGGCAGGCTTACGCCGATGAGTTTCCGAAATCTCCCAACTTTCTCCGAAGATTGTAACAATGTAGCTGAAAATAATCTACGTGGAAAAGTTGCGAACTGCGATATCAGTTATGATAAAAAAGGTGTCGGGCACAATCTGGAACATTTGTGAAGAGATAAAAGCAGAGAGAAAGTAACATCTGCGACCCAAACTCGAACGCGTTACATTTTGTTGGAGGTAGTTTGGAATGATAGTTGTTCGCAACTTGCCGGTTCTGCTGTTTGGTGACATTCGGAAAGATTTTAAATTTCGAAAAGAATTTTTATTCTTTTAATCGAAAATGTTAATAAAGAAAAACTTAGGGTAAAAAATTATGGTAGATTTCAGAGCGTTATCTAAAATATCTCGATTAAAAAACTCCTAAGCTTATCTTAGTAAATTTGATAAAAATCAGTTATAAAAATTTAAAAAAAAAAACTTGGTGCTGGTGATTCAACTTAAATGCAAAAACCTATAAATAGTTAGAATGCTATTATCATTATCACTTCAGATGTCTTCTGCTGGTTGTAGGTATCACCCATAGATTTCTATGACTGTTTGGAAGCGGATGCGGCCGCAAGCGTTTTTCGATGACTGGAATAAGTCTATCTAGAAGTTGGACGTTCTACACTGCGCTTGGCGATACGTGATCCTTACAACTTTTTTGCCTCCCACTGCCCCTTCAATTTTTAATTCCTCTAAGCTATATCCGTTACTTTTGTCTGCATACCCACCTCTTCATTCTTGATTCGATATCATAGAGCAGCGACTGTGAGTTTAACCAAAGAGAGATCTCAAGTAAGAATATTATAGGTAAGAAAAATTGTAAGATATTTATTTACATTACACATTTGCATTGAAGATTACCAGCTGTACATAATTATGCGTATAGTTTACCTACATTTATTTTAAACAAACGACCTATTACAAGTTTTAATAAATGGTATTTTGTTTGATAAAAAAATTATAAACATCGCCAAAACAAGCGTTAAACATCTAACCGAATGAACTGTGGTTAAATAAGGATCAATGTCATGTTACTCGTTGAGACTATTAAGGTTATTGATCGCTCATACAATATAATTACTTTGCTTATATTAACTTGATGTATTGGGTACACATACATTAACAAAGTATAAGCAAAATTGTTGTAGTATAAATACATAGGTAAGGTATAGTATCGAAAGGCCTTAGATAAGTTTTTAAATAGAATACCGGGTGACATATATTAGGGGGACCGGAAAGTAACGTCATTTCTGTCGACATATTTTACAGAAAAATCGATTGATTTTTACCGCTCTGGTGTTGAAAATTTGTATACTATATGGCAAAAGGTTGTTGATAACGAAGGTGAATATATTGTTGATTAGAGATAAAAACTTGTTAAAAATTTAGTCGTGTGATTTTAATTTAAGAAATCGACATTACTTTCCGGTTCCCCTTATAGTTAGGGACACATGGTAGGTGACCCCAAATCTTTAATCTAAAATGAGGTTTAGCTCTTTTAAATAGAAAATTTAAGTTTGCGATTTTGGTTGTTTTATTCATAGAAAAAGGCACCGTAGTGGCGCAATGTATAATTTAAATATGTTATAAAAATAGAAACGAGTAGTCAAAACGGGCTAGTAGGTCAACAAGACTTTCTAAAGTAACACATAAAAACTCACACAAACGATGCATAATGAAATGAATATGGGAAATTTCCGCAATCCATGGCGTCGCATGACCGACGCAAAATCCTTTGTTTTCCTTTTCCTTTTTAATGCACGAACTGATTTAATTTGTTTAATGGGTCGTATGAATCAGCGTTAAGTAAAAACGCATTAATATTTTTTTATCGCGCCTTTAATAAAGAAATTACAACGCGGCCGTTTCACCTGTATCGATGTGTTTTTAATTATGATTATGTATTTTTATTATGTAACTGGAATATGCGTTTCGAATGAATGTATGTAACATGAAAATTAATCACTCTTCCGTTAGTTATACCATAAATTAAGAATTTTATATCATTCCTCTTTTTTTAAAGTTTCTTTATAATTTCTTGAAGGTTCTTATGGAAAGCGACGATGGAGGGAAAGACCGATGTAACTCGTCCTACGCAAACTAGAATTCGAGAAATTATTTTTCACTTAAAATAAAAATGCAAGGATGTTTTACGACCATAGTTGAAATGTATTCATTTTAATATGATTACAATTTTAAAATTATGACGTAAGAATCTTTAGAATTTTATCGGTGGGTTCACACAGTTCATTCGGTTAGATGTTTAACGCTTGTTTTGGCGATGTTTATAATTTTTTTATCAAACAAAATACCATTTATTAAAACTTGTAATAGGTCGTTTGTTTAAAATAAATGTAGGTAAACTATACGCATAATTATGTACAGCTGGTAATCTTCAATGCAAATGTGTAATGTAAATAAATATCTTACAATTTTTCTTACCTATAATATTCTTACTTGAGATCTCTCTTTGGTTAAACTCACAGTCGCTGCTCTATGATATCGAATCAAGAATGAAGAGGTGGGTATGCAGACAAAAGTAACGGATATAGCTTAGAGGAATTAAAAATTGAAGGGGCAGTGGGAGGCAAAAAAGTTGTAAGGATCACGTATCGCCAAGCGCAGTGTAGAACGTCCAACTTCTAGATAGACTTATTCCAGTCATCGAAAAACGCTTGCGGCCGCATCCGCTTCCAAACAGTCATAGAAATCTATGGGTGATACCTACAACCAGCAGAAGACATCTGAAGTGATAATGATAATAGCATTCTAACTATTTATAGGTTTTTGCATTTAAGTTGAATCACCAGCACCAAGTTTTTTTTTTTAAATTTTTATAACTGATTTTTATCAAATTTACTAAGATAAGCTTAGGAGTTTTTTAATCGAGATATTTTAGATAACGCTCTGAAATCTACCATAATTTTTTACCCTAAGTTTTTCTTTATTAACATTTTCGATTAAAAGAATAAAAATTCTTTTCGAAATTTAAAATCTTTCCGAATGTCACCAAACAGCAGAACCGGCAAGTTGCGAACAACTATCATTCCAAACTACCTCCAACAAAATGTAACGCGTTCGAGTTTGGGTCGCAGATGTTACTTTCTCTCTGCTTTTATCTCTTCACAAATGTTCCAGATTGTGCCCGACACCTTTTTTATCATAACTGATATCGCAGTTCGCAACTTTTCCACGTAGATTATTTTCAGCTACATTGTTACAATCTTCGGAGAAAGTTGGGAGATTTCGGAAACTCATCGGCGTAAGCCTGCCAAATGAGATTGAACTCATTTCAATATGAAAGTCACGATTTGATTAACTTTTGTACCTAATCGTAAATTTCTATAGAATTTATTCCAATATTTTTTTATCTATACGGCTTCGTTTCGTTAAAACAAATTAAATTTTTTTAGACCTTTCCCACACACACAATAGGTTTCTTTAATATACCACTAAATGAAATTCATTTACTGATTAAAAAAAACTAAACATACAAACTAAGTCACAAAACATACAGTATTATTAAAACTTTACAAAACTTTGGCATTAAATTTAGCTCTGGCTAAGATTTACTTAATCTGAATTTCATGTAACATAAAAACTTTGATTCTAAGATCTTTCTATGATTGCATTAAAGATAAAATTGAACTTCGATGAGAAGTATTTGTTGTTAAAATGTTATATTTGCATCAAAGTCGAACTATCATCATCATTTCAGCCGTAGTACAGCTACCACTAAACTAGACCTCCTCCATAGATTTCCAAAAGGGCCAGTAAGGAACGGCCTGCGTCCAGCGAATTCCAAGGACTTAAACAAGGTCATCGGTCTACCTTGTGCGTAGACATTTTAAGGTTTGCTTGTCGGTTCGTAGTGTCTACTCCAAAGCCTTAACTTTCAACGGCCAATTGTTCTACATAATTTATGACGCTTACTACCATTATATTTAATACTTAAATTCATTAATTTACGTAACGGTCATTCGTTATAATTTTATTCGAATTTTAAACAAACAGAAACATAAAACAATCGACAAAATATAATTTCATCAGTTATACTAGTAATTTTTATTTCAGATTGTCAACATCACTGGTGATAACATCGATCCATCATCAAGCATCCTAAGACATCTAAATGGAAATTCTAAAAAGCTTCTACTTATACTCTTGCCGCCTGGAGGAGTTCATAGATCGAATTTGAAAACCGAGGATTCCGCGGAAGACCACAGCGTAGAAAGTTCTGAGGAAGATGATCGAGCGGATTCAGACACGAAAGACGATGAGGCGTACTTTCTATATCATATATTACGGGTAACTTCATTAACCTTAGTCTATATTATACCAATATTGATTTTCTATCCAATATTTATTTATTCCATTAATATAAACTAGATTCGCTAGTTATGATTTTCTATAAACATTAGAGAACAAGTATTATATAAGTCATACCCTAATTACCTTCATCACACATATTTGACCTCTACGTTTCTTCTTCATTTTGCAACGAAGGTATGGGCTCCATAAAATTAAAAACTGTGTTGCGGGTAACTGTGTAAGGTATTGTCAATACACTTCCGTGTAATACATGTCTAGTGTACATCATAAGAAGAATGCTAGTAGTGTTCAATTTGTTAGAAAATACAACAACATAAATTTAAAGCTTGAAAGATCCCTAGTGCAATCTGATAAAAAAAGTCTACAACAAACTCAAACGATTTTATTTTAAGTTTGTTTTTTGACACTTATATAATATCCTTACCAGAGTAGACTTCTTAGTAGAGCTCTACTTAGTAATAAGTAGTATCCTTGCTCCTCCTTACTTAGTAAAGCTGTTCGTTAAGCTAAGGTTCACGCTTACGCAAAACCCTTCACACTGTAATAAGATTTTTTAAAATATTTTTGCTTAACAAACTCTTGTAAAATGTTACGTGATAATTCAGAAAAATCACACAAGAGTGTATTCTAATACCGTACATGGTTGCCCACAAAAATAGTTATTAATTTTATAAAGCCTAGAGAAAGGTATAATAATCTTATCTTTTTTATATATAGTGCTAAACTGATGTCAAGTATACATTAATCTTTTCTGAATTGACTTAGAAAAGTTTTTACAATACCAGATTCTGTATAACAATCACACCAGGATTAAAATCATCAAATAATACATGAAATCATAATCTCTTTACTTCAATGTCATGGACATTTCAATAACGATATAAGTTAACAATTACTAACCGTTTATAATTTCAGACAACGGAAAATAACGGAAACGTAGACGAAAACATGGCGAGAACAATACAGAAAACAAAAAGCTTCCTCCACCCAATACTCCGAGCACGGTGCGAAAGACTCGAGAAGTGTAAAAAGAAATGTCCTGAGAAGAAAAAGAAATCTTGCGTCAAGAAGTGCAAAGTGAAGATCGACATTTTTGTAGTTTGCGAGCCGGCAAAGAAAAAGAAGTGCAAGAAGCAAAAATGCACCAAGACTTTACCTCCGACTTGGTGATAAATAAAAATATATAACTTACAATTTAAACCGAATTTCTTGCAACCTCAACAGTCAACCAAAGTTACAACAAACAAAGCTATTTTATGATATAATATATTAAGGGCATATACACTAAACTTACACCTTAACTAACCTTTCCTTTGCAATTTCCACTAATCAGTTCTATTACCCGACATCGAAACTAGTGGAGGCACAGCGGTAGAGAACTGAGACTTAGAAACAGGTCAAACGTTACATTTTCTTTTGACTCACGTGCCAAATCATATGCCGGTTACAAAACACTACATTCAACATTACACTCGTTATTCTACGAAAGGACCAAAAAAGGTTTAACTACTAGATTCTAGATAGTATCACAATAATTTTTAGAACAAAAAAATATTTTATAGATTTACCAAAAAAAGAATAGACGAAAAATTATTACAGGTAAACTTTAAAAATAAGACACAAAAAATCTTAAATCTAGGCAGACAAGAAAGAAATTGGAACTAGATTTGTCTTGAAGAAAAAACTAATCAATTATTACTTACTATACAAATAGATTGCAAATTGAGCTGAGCTTTCGACAAAACAACCGACAATTGTTTAAGAAATCACAGTAAGACAATTTATCTAGAGAACTAATTGATTGTCACTACAATGGTTGAACTCTTGCAATTCGTTAGTCGGAAGTTTTAACTCTACAACAGACGACAAAAACTTTAGTTTGTTTCTTCCTCGCAACGTTTGTTGTAAATTTTCGAAACTTAAGTCTTTTAAAAACACGACATTATATCGCCTTTGTCGGTAAAGTTTTTATAAATTTACTTTAGTTGTTGAGTTTTTTTTTACTTTACAATTCACCTGAGCTTACAAAATACTTATAGCTATAACATCTTTACGTTATTTTACAATTACTAAATATATATGTGCAGTATAACCCAACTGAGTTTATATTGATCTCAGAATGCAAGTTTTTCCACCAGCACCACATCACGAAAGCATCCATACGATCTTGATTGGTCTTCTTCAAGATCCACGGTTCTCACCAGCAGCTGAATTTTGAGAAATCCAAGTAAATGATCAGTTTTATTTTGATTTTTCTTGTAATGTGGCGGACTTTCTATATTATGTTTTATGTTTGAAGATGCAAAGTATTCGACATTCCATCTTCATAGATAACATTTTTATCACAACAATTTCAAACATATAGGTTTAGATATATTCTTAATAATAATTACAAAGTAAAATATGTAAAAGAAATGTATCCCACGTACATATTTTCTGTAAATTACCTCTGCTTTAAAATGAAAATAAGATAATAAATCTTATCTTAAATTACGCTGCTACAAATAATACTTCTAAATATTTCTTGTTTATTTTATAAGATATAGGGTCACTACAAGGCTCAGGTCTCCCACAAAGAACGCCAAGATGGCCGGTCTTGCGCTGCCCGTGTGCAGCGACTTCTCGCTACCTAACTATCCCGTAGGTAGTAGTATCTACCAACACCGCGTCGACCGGCTCGTGATCGCCACTCGAGATCCTTTCTGTCCCACGGCTATAGATTGCACAATCGATGTGCCAAGTACACTGCCACGACAGACGATTAATTCATCGAGCTACTTCGGTGACCTTGGTTCTTCTGCTGATTTGCTAATTTGTGACACAATCTTGCGACGAATCTTTGAGCATAGCCCTCTCCATTATTTTTAGGATGACTTTCTTATAAGACCTATCTTTAAGAATATATCTAAACCTATATGTTTGAAATTGTTGTGATAAAAATGTTATCTATGAAGATGGAATGTCGAATACTTTGCATCTTCAAACATAAAACATAATATAGAAAGTCCGCCACATTACAAGAAAAATCAAAATAAAACTGATCATTTACTTGGATTTCTCAAAATTCAGCTGCTGGTGAGAACCGTGGATCTTGAAGAAGACCAATCAAGATCGTATGGATGCTTTCGTGATGTGGTGCTGGTGGAAAAACTTGCATTCTGAGATCAATATAAACTCAGTTGGGTTATACTGCACATATATATTTAGTAATTGTAAAATAACGTAAAGATGTTATAGCTATAAGTATTTTGTAAGCTCAGGTGAATTGTAAAGTAAAAAAAAACTCAACAACTAAAGTAAATTTATAAAAACTTTACCGACAAAGGCGATATAATGTCAAAATAACGACAAAAATAAACGAGAGGCGAAAAAACCACTTTTAGACTAACAAATTTTATTATAATATATTTCATTTTTATTTTAATTTCTTTTATTTAAAATTCGTTAAACGTGGCGACAGATAAAAAGGTTGAGCATCACTGGTTTTTCACGTCTGGTCGTAAGGGGTCAATTTAATTTGTAAGTGATCTCGGAAAGTTTAAATAAGTGTACAACTTATATTGTTTAGTATATCTCGTCAATGATTATTAATTATTACATTTCAATATATAAGCATATGTAGGTTAATGTATTTATAAACTGGTGCTGAGAATGACCTTATAGAAAAGACCGTTCAGGGAAGACTGATGTATTATTAATCGGCTACAACAATTTTTTTCAATTGAAATTAACTTTATTAATGGACTAAACTGTTGTATAGGATTTTGTATTTCAAAACCGTACACGTGATATTTGTCATTTATATACTTTACACTTATTTTTGGTCTTAATGGATCTCGATTATATAATAAGAAATATTTGATAGTATAATAAATATGTTTGTATCATCATCAATTCATCCAAAAGACATCCATGCTAGACTTAGGCTTGTCTAATTGAATTCCAATAATACAGCTGAAAGTGTACGTACTACTACTCTTTACTCGTATGTACTATTACATCCTCCGCTTGTCGGTCCGTGGTACTCTAGAACCTTTAGGCTCCGGCGGATATTTGTTCTGTGCATTACATGGCTTGCCCACTGCCCACTTCAACTCGCACATCTGCTAAGCTATATTGTATACATTCTAAGTTTCAATTCCGTAAGTCACACATTTACCACATTATACCTGGAAAAGCCTTTATTATAAATTTTCAAAAATACTTACTAACATGTTATAGGGAACAAATAATCCTAGTAAAATATTAGCTACGAGCGATGTCCAAAGTCCACCGTAACTGTAGCCCTCGTGGATACCCAGTATGCCAGCACCGAGGCATGCTTTGATTAAGTGAGCCGTCGACTCTATTATACTGAAAACGGTAGAGCACAAATTAAAATAAAATATCACATTCGTTCTTTTAATTCCAATTCATATGCTTTATTTTACACACAATTTTTATCAACCATATTAATACTATAAGATGCTATATGGATTCAAAATTTGAATGTTTTTTCTAAATAATTGACAACTGAGAATCATTATCCAGGTAGACGTCCACTGCTAAACAAAGGCCTTCCCTACAGATTTCCAACAGGACTGAAAGTGGAAGTAGCCTGCATCTAGTGCAGGGGTGTCAAACTTGCGGCTGAACATTTTTGCGGTCTAGTTATTATGTCGGAAGCAAAATAATAATAAACAAAATGTAAATTAGAAACCAGCAAAATTTTATCCCATAGAAAAATTATTATAAATGGCAAGTATCAGGACGTAAACAATAATTAAACTTTCGAAGTACAGGTTAAAATAAAAATATGTGTTTCTATGAACATTTTTGTGATATTAAATATTAAAGTCTGCTCATGTTTAGGCATGCCTCATTATCTAAGCTACTCATTTATTTTAAGAAAATATACAGAAACAGAAATATATGAAAAAGAAAATATTAATTATACTACTATTTAAACGTTCTTACAGATAGAAAAGTTTGCTTTTAACTTTGTCACCCCTGACCAGATCGTTATTCAACGACCTTAACAATGTCGTCTGTCTGCAGTGTAGGCGGACGTTCTAAATTAGAATAGTTTGTATAAATTAATGCTTATTTTTATAACCTTCTTTACAATCTGTTTACCTAACAGCCAACATTACTACAGATAATAATGAAGAAATCGATATCTTTCAACAACAATTCGTAATCTGTCATGGTTTTTGATTAACCAGCTAAATATAAAAACAGTTACCGACCTACACTCTCCGCAATATTGTCATGTACCTTCATTTTGTCGCATAATATTTTAGTTTATATTCTTAAAAATAACCTTTAAAGGTATGATGTACAGGCTACTGTTACTACAAAAAACAGTTAAAAACACACAGTTAAAAAGTTATTGTGGTTATTCATATTAAAACAAATACTCCACTATGGGATATACATCCTGCGTTGGCCCCACTATCAGACAAATGTATAATAAGATATTTAAACAATTGCCTTCCAGCGATATCTTTCGCGGCTCTTATAAGTGTCTTTAGAAACCATCTTTGTAATTCACTGGATCGATAATAGATTTTTATTAGAGTATCTTTAAGCATATATATAGCCTTGAAGTAGATTGATTGCGCGCCAGAAGAAACTTTTTAAAATAAGAGTTTTTTTGGCGTTTAAATTAATGTGAAATTGGTGTGCAAAATCGTAAGCCAGATGTTTCTTCTTACGTATGTCATTTTCTTTTCATTTTTGCTTTTTGTTTTTTGAAAGATGTGGTCTTATATTTCTTTCTACAATGTTGTATACAGCAAAATTTCTAAAGTCATAACGCTTATAAAGAAACATATAATAGAAACATAATTTATACAACGACTTTTTATGTATATTTTAAATTATGTATACTACTTGTGGACCCACACGAATAATAATAAATTAATTAATGAGAGATCACTATGAAAAACTATATTTTTTTCTTTTGTACTGAGGCTGACCAACAACATTTGATTTAACGTCTCGTGATTTTTCAGGGCAGCTAGTTTAAAAACTTAAGTAAATTGAGTAATACTTATATATCATTGTACAAAATGCCATTTCAAAACAAATAAGATAATAAACACATGGTATTAGGTACACATGCTATTGTTTATTCTGGAAGTAAAATATTAAAACTAACAATTATTTACCAATTTATACTTCAATAAGTAATTTGGGTATTTGAAAATAAGGAGCCGCATGTGACAACTCCTATTCTATCCTATATATCTACTTGACGACAGCTTGGAAAGTTGTCTATAAGATTTTCTTAAGAATAGCAGGATGTCTACACCAATTTACTTTACACAAGGATGCTTAGGGAAAAATTACGCATCTTAATTATCTTTTTACATTTTAGAAAAATTGTCTCCATTGAATTTTAGATACCTGGCATAACAATTCAAACCTACAATATGGAACTGCGTAACTATTTGGATCGCTCGAATGATTTCGAATTGCACGAGATATATCCTGGTGTGGAGAGAAGTGATTATGATTATATAGCGGAACGTCAAAATCTCCATGGGACGACGTAAGCAAAAGTTTTTTGTAACCATTTAATCATCATGCATTGAGGATAAATAATAACTAATTTTTTATCGAGTGGTCATCATACATCGATAGAAAACTGAAAAAACAATCTTATATAATTAATTTTTATGCAGTACTTATACATGATTGCCACAGTTCAAGAATTTCCAGAGTATGGGCAGCAGCGTCTTCCGCATACCATAATACCACACTGCAATCGCCAACCTGCCTGCCTAGCGTGGCGATTATAGTATATTCCCCATATCTTTGATAAAGCCTATGCCTTGCAGTTGCAGTATCCAATTTCTAATTTTATCTTCACCAAAGTGGTTAATACTAGGTTTATGTAATTAACTAAATGTAAAAAGATTCAAATGTCATCCTTAATGTATTATAAACAACATAAATTGGCCTGTACATCATACCTTTAAAGGTTATTTTTAAGAATATAAACTAAAATATTATGCGACAAAATGAAGGTACATGACAATATTGCGGAGAGTGTAGGTCGGTAACTGTTTTTATATTTAGCTGGTTAATCAAAAACCATGACAGATTACGAATTGTTGTTGAAAGATATCGATTTCTTCATTATTATCTGTAGTAATGTTGGCTGTTAGGTAAACAGATTGTAAAGAAGGTTATAAAAATAAGCATTAATTTATACAAACTATTCTAATTTAGAACGTCCGCCTACACTGCAGACAGACGACATTGTTAAGGTCGTTGAATAACGATCTGGTCAGGGGTGACAAAGTTAAAAGCAAACTTTTCTATCTGTAAGAACGTTTAAATAGTAGTATAATTAATATTTTCTTTTTCATATATTTCTGTTTCTGTATATTTTCTTAAAATAAATGAGTAGCTTAGATAATGAGGCATGCCTAAACATGAGCAGACTTTAATATTTAATATCACAAAAATGTTCATAGAAACACATATTTTTATTTTAACCTGTACTTCGAAAGTTTAATTATTGTTTACGTCCTGATACTTGCCATTTATAATAATTTTTCTATGGGATAAAATTTTGCTGGTTTCTAATTTACATTTTGTTTATTATTATTTTGCTTCCGACATAATAACTAGACCGCAAAAATGTTCAGCCGCAAGTTTGACACCCCTGCACTAGATGCAGGCTACTTCCACTTTCAGTCCTGTTGGAAATCTGTAGGGAAGGCCTTTGTTTAGCAGTGGACGTCTACCTGGATAATGATTCTCAGTTGTCAATTATTTAGAAAAAACATTCAAATTTTGAATCCATATAGCATCTTATAGTATTAATATGGTTGATAAAAATTGTGTGTAAAATAAAGCATATGAATTGGAATTAAAAGAACGAATGTGATATTTTATTTTAATTTGTGCTCTACCGTTTTCAGTATAATAGAGTCGACGGCTCACTTAATCAAAGCATGCCTCGGTGCTGGCATACTGGGTATCCACGAGGGCTACAGTTACGGTGGACTTTGGACATCGCTCGTAGCTAATATTTTACTAGGATTATTTGTTCCCTATAACATGTTAGTAAGTATTTTTGAAAATTTATAATAAAGGCTTTTCCAGGTATAATGTGGTAAATGTGTGACTTACGGAATTGAAACTTAGAATGTATACAATATAGCTTAGCAGATGTGCGAGTTGAAGTGGGCAGTGGGCAAGCCATGTAATGCACAGAACAAATATCCGCCGGAGCCTAAAGGTTCTAGAGTACCACGGACCGACAAGCGGAGGATGTAATAGTACATACGAGTAAAGAGTAGTAGTACGTACACTTTCAGCTGTATTATTGGAATTCAATTAGACAAGCCTAAGTCTAGCATGGATGTCTTTTGGATGAATTGATGATGATACAAACATATTTATTATACTATCAAATATTTCTTATTATATAATCGAGATCCATTAAGACCAAAAATAAGTGTAAAGTATATAAATGACAAATATCACGTGTACGGTTTTGAAATACAAAATCCTATACAACAGTTTAGTCCATTAATAAAGTTAATTTCAATTGAAAAAAATTGTTGTAGCCGATTAATAATACATCAGTCTTCCCTGAACGGTCTTTTCTATAAGGTCATTCTCAGCACCAGTTTATAAATACATTAACCTACATATGCTTATATATTGAAATGTAATAATTAATAATCATTGACGAGATATACTAAACAATATAAGTTGTACACTTATTTAAACTTTCCGAGATCACTTACAAATTAAATTGACCCCTTACGACCAGACGTGAAAAACCAGTGATGCTCAACCTTTTTATCTGTCGCCACGTTTAACGAATTTTAAATAAAAGAAATTAAAATAAAAATGAAATATATTATAATAAAATTTGTTAGTCTAAAAGTGGTTTTTTCGCCTCTCGTTTATGTAGATACATAGAAAGTATATTAAAATAACATATTTGACAGAACGACAGCACTGTTATTATCTAAACACAAAATAAAACGCGTCTGGGCTCGTTAAAAACCCTTATAGCTTTGAAATGAACAGTATCACTATTGGAGAACTCAACAAGATTTTAATTAATCTTAAAACAGTAATATTAAGAAAAGAATAACAAACTCGTTTGTGGAAATTATCATCATCATCGGAAGGCTTATGTCTGGGGACAACTTAAAGAACAATGTGTTTGTTGAAATAATCCGTATTTGCAATTTTTAATTGTTACGTAAATGTATAAAAACATAAATAAATAATTATGCAATTTCAAAGTGTACGTTTTTTACTCTACGTTTCTAAAACCGATTCACGGTTGAGAACCACTGACCAAAGTCAATATTTTCAGTTGCTCATTGACTCGGCGCAGAGGATGTACATAAGGCTGAGAGTTCCGAGGCTCTCGTATCCTGATCTTGTTGAAGCAGTTATAGCGACGGGACCCTTGAAATGTTTCAGACGTTTTAGCAAAGCTTTCAGGTGAAAGAATCTTACCTATTACTATAATATATTACATATTTATATTTCAAAATTAGGAATTTAAACTTCTAATAAAAACAGTAATATATATCAAAACCTATGACGTGAAGGTATCATTTAGTAATTTTTTTTATTACTCATTATTAATTATATGCTTCATTTAATGCAACTTGAGTACATTTTATTACGATACTTTAAAGTTTTACAATATTTTTTGTACAACTTACTAAAATTTTATTACATTCTCTTAAGTATAACTAACATACGGCTAGCGCAGCGTAGGCGGAGGCTTTTAGATGGAAAGGTCAAGCAGGCCATATAGTGTGCAGAACTTATGACCGTTGATTCCTTAAGGTTTTAGAGTCGATGATTTCCACGGGTTTCTTACTTAGGACGGACAACTGCAAAATAACGTTTTAATCCGTTAGAAGTTTTAATAGCCTTTTGAAAATAGTTATTGCATTAGCACCAATAGCATTAGTATCGACCGAAACAAGAAACTCGTTCCACTAGTCTGCGGAAAAAATCAATGATTTGTCTAGTAAATTAGTTAAATATTGTGAGCACAAAGCTTACGAGTCCTTTTTTTAATTTTGTACTAACGCAGAAACGACGGAGAGTATTTAATTGTAAATAATATTACTCGGTATAAACTGTCCGTATAAGTTTGATTCTACAGAAGGTTTTATATTGCCGTATCACTTGCAAAATTTCATAATTATTTATCAAATATATAACATACATCTCACTAGCCTAATAATTAACTGAACATGATTCTGTTTTAAACGAAATATACACTGTTTGACGGCTGGTATAGGTAGAACAATACCTTCCTAGACTTGTTATAAAAGATTATTTTTTTATTACAGGTACAGCGTCGACTCGTTCCTTTTTCTCGGATTTTGTAGCACATGTTGTATATTCGAAATCATGATTGCTCAGACGTTAAAAGAGGTTCGAAAGTTTTTTAAATTTATTCTAGAAACAAACCATAATATAAACTTAAATATCATTTATGTACTACTCTTCTCAAGCGGACAATAACCTATAAGCTTAATTTAGTGCTGTAAACTACAAGATTCTGACTGTAGTCGTCTATCCGCCTTGAGGGTGGACGTCCTTTGTTGCGGTTGCCGCTCCGTTCGTTACACTCTACAACCTTAAGGCTCTTCACCGCTACCTTAGGCGCTCCAGCCTATCTATTACCACTTCTACTTACCAGTCCGCTGGGTTATTAATTACTGGGTTTAATGTATAATAATAATTAATATCTATATCATTTCAGGTCACAGAAACAGTTTCCAGTACATTAAACACCTTACGTTTCCCTATATCAATATATATTCTTATCGTATCCGTACCTCTGATCCTTATATGTATGATAAGAAGCCTGAAACACTTGGCACCTTATTCTATGGTAGCGGACGTGTTTTGCGGTACGAATCTTTAATATACAACAAATTCATTGCACAAAAATAAGCAATACTTCATCGACCATAAAATCCATTTCATAAAAATACAATTGTGTTAAATGTTATTTATTAAATAATTTAATCAAAGTTCATACTTCGTTTGCGCGATTTGTTGTGTCGCGGATATATCTCCACACACACCTAGTCGTCAGTTCAGTTCATGTCGGCTTGCATACCACACGACCCTCAGTCATGACCAGCAACTATGAAGATGAACTTCATTGGTTACCAAGTTTTCAAAGTTACAACTTCAAAGTTATCACCACTAACACACACACAACTCCCTCCTCCCATCGAAAAGTGATAAAGATCGCTTGACAACCCTTCACACATTCACTCAATGATATTCAGGAATGATTTCGTGCCATTATGACAATTTATTTATTTATCACAAAACTAAACGACTTTTAATATTTTCCGATTTTTGTCGTATTTATTACGATATCTTCTTATAATTAATTAAACAATAATAATTATATGGCAGGTGTTTGCGTTTTGTTCACGGTTTACTACAGTATTCTGCAAACAAAAGATGAGGAACGGCCGGCTTGGAAGAGCGTGCAGGGGCTCTTTCGTTTCTGCGGCGTTTGTATTTACAGTCTTGACGGTATTGGGGTGGCGTTACCTATCGAAAACTACATGGCCCAGCCGCAGTACTTCCACATCGTCGTCCAATGGGGTGAGCAAAATTTTCACTAATCTCTGACATTAAGTACGAGTATATTAATAATAAAAGGTAATGTCCTGTCAATATAATGGTTACATGATTATGTCCAGCTAAATCAAACTCTAGCCACTTCATGTATATAAAATAGGATTTTGTACATTAGGAACACGCTTTTTATTTAATAACAATCTCTTTTCTTTTTTTTTTCTATTAAATGCAAAGTAATTGATCATAGTTTCAACTTCATTTACTTTAGACTTTTTTATAATATTAATTTATTTAACAACTCATTTATTCAATCTTTTTGTTATCCACTTTGGATCATTAACTAATTTCTTAGAATCTAGAATCAAATTGAAAGTTAAAATCAAATTGAAGTCTTGAAGAAATGGATTCTCAAAGTTAACGTTACAAGGGTTCAAGCACTCCGATCTGAGAAGTGCTCACAATAAACAGAGATGAGTTTTTTTATTGTGATAATTTTCACAAATATTATAAATTCATAATATAAAGCAATTCGCTTGAGAGTGAATTTCCCGATATATTTTATCTTTTTTAATAATCATCCTAACATTTTGCAGAAGGGTATTAAAGTTAGAAAATTGCGCAGAAACTTTCGGTAAAAATAATGACAAATGAATCTTTATACATTTGATAGTTTGCTACGAAATATGCTACGAAAAATAGTATTTATTTATTTTACATACTATACAATAAATAGCGTTAATGAGTTACAATCCTTCGTTTCAACTGGTAAAGATATAATGTAAAGTTTTATTTTATTCTTTTATCTATTTATAGGAATGGCTATAGTGGTTTTAGCAGTGGCTTGTATTGGATTTTTCGGATATTGGGCGTGGGGCGATAATTGTCGAAGTCCTATAACTATACACATGCCTAAGAACACGTAAGTAAATTAATTTCTCTATAAAGCAGAACATACGTTCGTCCTTCACAGAGTTTATTGAATATCATTAATGATTGGTAAAAATTTAGTTTAGTAATTTAAAAAAAGCGTAGCCATATTAAGTGGGCACTGCCTGGAACAGCGTTTCCCAACCTTTTTAGTGACATACCCTACCTACGCCTTTCTAAAATTCTAGTCTGGATAGCAAAGATTTGTTCGAGCTTGTGAAAAGTTTCTTTAGCAAGAAGAGAAGTTAGTTAGGTAAGTTAAATCAGTCAGTAATTTATATATATTATTGAGATTCGACATAATTGTCCCGTTACTGTATTAACAGCTCCGGATAGGTTACCACGTATTTACAGCTTTCGCTCTTCGCTGCTTCATGGCCCAGAGCGTGGAAGGCGCTTTGTCTAAATCTCGTTTACTTAACTTAGCTCGAGGATTCCCTGGGGAACCACGGCGCAAGTTATTACCTTACAAGAATTAATTCAGAATTGGGAGTCCACCTAACTCTTGCATTGCTTAGGCGAGCGCTTCATAAAATGACCTAGCATAACGGCCTCGGCTTCGGCACTCTATAAGCATTTAGTATTTCGACTCAAGAACGTCCGAAAGGATTGAACCTGGTCTTGATCATTTTCTGTCTGGCTAACATTGCTGCCACTTCAGATAGCGTTAGGACTGGGATAAGTAAGGTTGGTCGGAGGTTGCCTCACCCTCATACGTTTATAACCATCCTGACCCGAGTGTACAACTTGAGATATATGTAACTGTCTTAACACTAGAAATAGATATCATAAAAAATCTATACGTTATATCAAACAGTGTCTTCACCTAAAATAGGGGGTACATATGCTATTTTGTAAAGTAGCAAAGAATGCAAATGTATATCATTCTTTTTTAGTATTCTATCGATCTTCTTTTACAAGTAAATTACAAATATGTGGGCACGAGTCTTTATCTAGATTTAAAAGTCTAAAATGTTCCTCTTCGTGGAGGAATACCGGATCGTAACGCTGGACTTTAACCGTCTAGAACCTCACGGTCTTTCAAAGCTTGTCGTTCTAACTACGGGAACGCTATCATACACAAGATTCTACGGCATTTGGCTTTTCCTTCTACAACTTAGGGTAGAGCTGGAGTCTTCCTCTTTTCTTAATAAAAATCGCGCTTAAATACTCTGGCGCCTCTTCGAGGCTTTGACTTGCGTGTGGAAGGTCACCATGAACCAATAAACTTATAAGTTTACCTATTAATATTTTTTTTCCTTTTTAATATACTGCCAGAATTATTTTGCATATAGTATTGTAATAGAAGAAATAAATTATAATAACACGTATTTCAGAACGAACAGAGCCACAAATTATTGGGGAAGTTATGAATAGAAAATTGCATGGTCATGCCATAATCTAGTTTTTTTTTCAAGTTATGGCGTGACCAAGGGACAAAGGAAGTAATAAATAACCATTTTAAAAATATTCTTTATTTAAAATTATCAACACGGATTTATATATATGTTATTATTGAAAAAAACTGACATAAATATATAATAAATAAGTTAATGGAATAAATAGATATAGATATATATAAATAAAGAGCGGAAATGTTACTAGTACCGGTGAATGGTATATTTGCACTCATGGAGTTTAATAAACACGCAGAAGAACTTGTTACCGGCGGCCGGAGGGAGAACATACGGCAGATGGAAATGCATATTCCTCGCCGAATTAATTCAACCGTACATGTTTGTAGTTTGCAATTTTCATTGAGCGCTAAATGCGCTTACGCGTCCACACTGAAAGCGTTTATCCGTTTTGTATAATCGTATTAGCCGACACACAGTTTCAATACAGATCTGTGTATTATATTAGCCATTATTTTGTTCTCAGCGTGTCTATAGCCATACAGTTCGTACTGGCCGCTACACTTGGTGTCACATTTTCCGTACATCTATGGGTGCCGTTCAAGACTATATGGTACTACATTGGTAGAAAACATCAACGGTTAGTGATTTAATCTTTTTTATCCTACATTTTCGCCGTTATTGCGACTTATATAATAGTGCGTTAGAATATATCGTCATCATTGATATCAATGCTACCATAGGACGTCCACTGCCTTAGGTATACTTGCGGTGTGATGAAGCGAAGTATCAGACGATCAT
>NW_027181734.1:22500-27500 GCF_028537555.1 Battus philenor | reverse complement strand
AAATCTCGACACGCATACGCGAGCGCGAGTACTTTTCGTTAGCGATCGATCGTCCGGCCCTTTCGGTATCGGTCCGTATCGATACGATAATATAACGTTCGCACTGGAACGACGACGCGTATCACCGACATAATACGGATGCGTAGCGACGACGAGCGGTGAACTCTCTCGCATCGGGCTAGGCGCGCGCGCACATGAACATCACGTAATGTTTACTTACATATGTTTGTGTGTGCGTTACGCTTGCCGCGCAAGAAAACATTCACCGCCTGCCGGTCGCATCCGTCGGAGACGCGTCGTCTGTGCTTCCGATATATTTTATTATATCGTATACACGAACCGATGAGCTCGGACGAAGACCGCACTACGAAGACTCGCGTCTTAGCGATGCGTGTAATCTTTTCACACTCGTTTCATATTCAATACAATTCGATATATTTAAACGGACCGTAAACGCGCTCCGCGCGTACGCGGACGTGAGGGGTGCAGCACCCCGCCGTCCGTCGTCCGTCGCGAAGAACGTTCAACGGAAACCGTCAATTGTTCGAAAGAGCGCGCGCCCGCTCGCCCGCGCGCGGTAGTGCGGCAGCGGCAGCGCGACGACAGCGACGGCGGATAGTGAGAGAGAGAGAGTGAGAGCCGCGGCGGCGCGGACGAGAGACTCTTATTAGAGATCGTCCCATCGCACCGTCCGCGAGCTCGTTCATCACCCCCCACCAACCCGCCGCCGCCGCGTCGCGCGTCACCGCCGCGCGCATCGACCGGCGCGAGCGCACGTAGCGCGCGTTCTACACCGAACAGTGTGGTTTTTATATTTTAACAGCCGGCCCTCAGACAGGAGTGGTCCTGGATATTTCTCCACGGACCGCAATGTGCGTTCGAAATGTCGATGTTCAAATGTGTCCTGCAGTTCACACTATGACGCGCAGTTAACTGCGTTCTTCATCGACCCGCGAGCCAAGTGATCCACCGTCCAGGGTAATGGTTTTTTCTTAATGTTGTTATTACTTACGGTAGCGGCCTACGGCTCTCGCCGTCGGCCACTTGATTGTCCGTTTTTATGTATTAACGTCGAAAGTTGGTCGAATTCATGTGCGCCGAGGCGTTCATAAAGAAACGGCACCGAAAAAGCTTAACGCCCCGACGCGAATCCTTTAGAATGATGAACGACGACGACCCGCGCACCCCCCAACGAGCTGGCGTGACGCACGACATTGTCATCTTTCTAACCGCTTAAATTTCGTTTTGTATAGCGCCAACCGACAATAAAGGGCCTGAGCTAGGCAGTGGGGATTTTCACCGCTTCGAACGCTCCGTTTGGTATGCCCCGGTCGGCGCTCGTCTCTCGGCGTTTTTCCGCCACCCGGCCGCTTCGACGGCGGCGGAGGCAGCGGCGGCGGTAGCACTTTCGACGAATGCCACCACCGCCACCGGCCACCGCCACGGCGCCGTCGCCGCTGCGCCGTTAGGCGTAATAGACGCTAGAGACAATTATTTCACATTTTATTTTTTATACATATATACAAACACGCACACACACACGCACGCACACGCGCGCGCGCTCGTCCGCATTAGATACGAACAGCAGCGCGCGCGTACGTACATATATATGTATATATGTCGTATATATATATATCATTATGGATGTATTACATATATATATGTGTAAACACGGTATGTACGAAGTCGTCGTCGTCGTCGTCGTCGTCGTCGCAACAGCAACAACAGCAACAGCGGCGCAACAACGTTCGTGAACATATCACGCGTCTCGCACACATACACACACGTTAATGATCCTTCCGCAGGTTCCCCTACGGAAACCTTGTTACGACTTTTACTTCCTCTAAATGATCAAGTTTGGTCAACTTCCCAGCAACGCCGACGGCCGTGAAGCCACCGCGTGTCGGTCCGAAGACCTCACTAAATCATTCAATCGGTAGTAGCGACGGGCGGTGTGTACAAAGGGCAGGGACGTAATCAACGCGAGCTTATGACTCGCGCTTACTAGGAATTCCTCGTTTATGGGGGATAATTGCAAACCCCAATCCCCAGCACGAAGGAGTTTCAACGGGTTGCCCGGGCCTCTAGGCCAGGGAGAACATGCTGATTCCTTCAGTGTAGCGCGCGTGCGGCCCAGGACATCTAAGGGCATCACAGACCTGTTATTGCTCAATCTCGTGCGGCTCGAAGCCGCCGGTCCCTCTAAGAAGAATTTTAATACGTCGCCAGTGAGTTGCGCCACCGGAGCGGCGCACACCTAAATGACGACGCCTATTTAGCAGGCTAGAGTCTCGTTCGTTACCGGAATTAACCAGACAAATCGCTCCACCAACTAAGAACGGCCATGCACCACCACCCACCGAATCAAGAAAGAGCTGTTAATCTGTCAATCCTTCCGGTGTCCGGGCCTGGTGAGATTTCCCGTGTTGAGTCAAATTAAGCCGCAGGCTCCACTCCTGGTGGTGCCCTTCCGTCAATTCCTTTAAGTTTCAGCTTTGCAACCATACTCCCCCCGGAGTCCAAAATCTTTGGTTTCCCGGAAGCTGCCCGCCGAGCCATCGTAGTAACGTCGGCGGATCGCTAGATGACATATTTACGGTTAGAACTAGGGCGGTATCTAATCGCCTTCGAACCTCTAACTTTCGTTCTTGATTGATGAAAACACCTTTGGCAAATGCTTTCGCTGATGTTCGTCTTGCGACGATCCAAGAATTTCACCTCTAACGTCGCAATACGAATGCCCCCAGTTATCCCTATTAATCATTACCTCGGAGTTCTGAAAACCAACAAAATAGAACCGAGATCATATTCTATTATTCCATGCACGAAATATTCAAGCAGCATTTTGAGCCCGCTTTGAGCACTCTAATTTGTTCAAAGTAAAATTGTCGGCCCATCTCGACACTCACCGAAGAGCACCGCGATAGGATTTTGATATTGAACCGCCGTTTTACCGACGGCTCACCGACGATATGCTCCGCAGACGTGTCAGTATCACCGCGGATGCGGTGCACCGACAGCGCGGCGCACAAATGCAACTACGAGCTTTTTAACCGCAACAATTTTAGTATACGCTATTGGAGCTGGAGTTACCGCGGCTGCTGGCACCAGACTTGCCCTCCAATTGTTCCTCGTTAAAATATTTAAAGTGTACTCATTCCGATTACGAGGCCTCGTAAGAGTCCCGTATCGTTATTTTTCGTCACTACCTCCCCGTGCCGGGAGTGGGTAATTTGCGCGCCTGCTGCCTTCCTTGGATGTGGTAGCCGTTTCTCAGGCTCCCTCTCCGGAATCGAACCCTGATTCCCCGTTACCCGTGACAACCATGGTAGTCGCAGAAACTACCATCGAAAGTTGATAAGGCAGACATTTGAAAGATGCGTCGCCGGTGCTGGACCATGCGATCGGCAAAAGTTATCCAGATTCATCAAAATTAACGACTTCGGACGCGAGGCCCTCCGTCGATTGGTTTTGATCTAATAAAAGCACTCATCCCATCACTGGTCAGAGTTCTGATTGCATGTATTAGCTCTAGAATTACCACAGTTATCCAAGTAACCGAGGTAAGATCTAAGGAACCAAAACTGATATATTGAGCCATTCGCGGTATCGCCTTAATACGGCTTGCACTGAGACATGCATGGCTTAATCTTTGAGACAAGCATATAACTACTGGCAGGATCAACCAGGGAGCTAGCTAGAGCTAACACACACCAACACCGCACATACGAGAGATATGAGGGTGATGATGATATGATAGACGTGTGACAAGCGACGCGTCGGACGTTCGAAACGCCGTGACGCGCCGGTGCCTAGGTAGCTTTTTGCGTGCGTGCGTGCGTGCGTATTTATTACAATACACACACAACACCACACCGCAACAACAAAATGAATTCGTTTTTCTATCTGTTCACGGAGGAAAATGTATATCTCAACACTCGCCTCGCGTTCGTCCAGATTTACTTTGGACGCGGCATCGCGTCCGATTCATCGGAACGTTCTTTGACGAGACACATACAAATCTTCACTTTTATAAAATATCGTTTCGCAAAACGAACAATGACCGATTTCCAGCCCGGTTTTAGAGAGATCCGAAATCCTTGATTTATATATCATGATCGACCGTCGCGCGACTAGCGCGCGACGAGCTCGTTGATGCGATGCGTTAAGGGCCGCCCCGAAGTCGACTCGGGAGCCCAACGCCGTTCGCGTTAATTAAACGAGACGTTCTCTTACGCCTTCCGCTCTTACATAACGGAGACGTCGTCCGACACAGTTTACGGTGTGTTGTTGTGGGGAGATGATCCCCTTTTTCTTCCCTCCTCCGCCGCCGCTGTGTCGTTCGTGCGTTTGTCGGTTATAGAAGTTTCAGTTTCGGGCGTTCTCGTTGGTGGCGCGCGTTGTTTGTGTATCGGTGTTATTAGTTTTGTTCGATTCGCGCGCGTTTTCTAAGAATAATTTTTAATTTTTTTTTTTTTTATTTAAAAAAAAAAAAAAAAAACTAAATCTAAAAAAAACGCAATCTCCGCAAACAAACTAACACCACCACACCACACACACCCCACCAACCAAAAAAACACACTCCACACTCCACAACCACCAACAAACAAAACAAAACAGAAGAGCATCGGAGAGAACTCTATTCGGCCGACCGGCGCGTCTCGCGCCAGTCCCATGTATATGCGGGAACGACTGTATGCGTCTCCGCGTAGCGCGATAGAGCGTTCGCGTATCGATTGCATACCACCGATCTACATATCTATATCTGACCCTGATCTCGATGTCATCGTCGTCGTCATCATCATCATCATCATCATCATCATCATCATCATCATCATCATCATCGTTCGACCCGATCGCGGATTGCGCGTAGCCAGCCGCCGATGCGTTCGCGTATCGATTTCTGAAAACGACAGAGTCCGGTCCCGTTCGCGTATCGATGCATAAATTTCGTGCTGATGACGATCGCACTCTTTCATACGCGATGTCGACTGAGACAA
>NW_027181734.1:12500-17500 GCF_028537555.1 Battus philenor | reverse complement strand
CTTAGATGGAGTTTACCACCCACTTAGGGCTGCACTCTCAAGCAACCCGACTCTTAGGAGAGTCCCTCTCGCCGCCGCCCTCCGTCGCTACGGGCCTGGCACCCTCTGCGGGAAAACGGCCCCGTTCAAGACGAACTTGGACAGGAGTATCGACGACGAGAAAGCGGAACCTCCCGAACACCACATCTCCCGCGCTCGAGACGATCGCGGGATTCAGTGCTGGGCTCTTTCCTGTTCGCTCGCCGCTACTAGGGAAATCCTTGTTAGTTTCTTTTCCTCCGCTTACTAATATGCTTAAATTCGGCGGGTGATCCTCCCTGATCTGAGGCCAACGATAAAAATTCGAGGCAGACGCGATATCCGTACGCGACGTCCCTTATTATATTTTTGACGACGACGAACCGACGGACCGCGCGCGCAAGCAAGCAAGCGCGCACGGCGGCCGGTCGTCGTCGCGGGACGCCCTTCGGACGTCGAGTCCGCCTACCGTACACCACCCCCACCGTCGCGATCATCGCGCGTCGCAGAGCGAGTGCGCGTGCGCGAGGCGCGCGCGTCGCGAGTCCTTAGAGGTCTCTAGACGCGCGCACGCACAACGCAACGCTGCACACACAACACGCGTTGCGCGATGAACGACGACGATGACGATGATGATGATTATGATGATACGAGCGTAAACGAAAATCTCGACACGCATACGCGAGCGCGAGTACTTTTCGTTAGCGATCGATCGTCCGGCCCTTTCGGTATCGGTCCGTATCGATACGATAATATAACGTTCGCACTGGAACGACGACGCGTATCACCGACATAATACGGATGCGTAGCGACGACGAGCGGTGAACTCTCTCGCATCGGGCTAGGCGCGCGCGCACATGAACATCACGTAATGTTTACTTACATATGTTTGTGTGTGCGTTACGCTTGCCGCGCAAGAAAACATTCACCGCCTGCCGGTCGCATCCGTCGGAGACGCGTCGTCTGTGCTTCCGATATATTTTATTATATCGTATACACGAACCGATGAGCTCGGACGAAGACCGCACTACGAAGACTCGCGTCTTAGCGATGCGTGTAATCTTTTCACACTCGTTTCATATTCAATACAATTCGATATATTTAAACGGACCGTAAACGCGCTCCGCGCGTACGCGGACGTGAGGGGTGCAGCACCCCGCCGTCCGTCGTCCGTCGCGAAGAACGTTCAACGGAAACCGTCAATTGTTCGAAAGAGCGCGCGCCCGCTCGCCCGCGCGCGGTAGTGCGGCAGCGGCAGCGCGACGACAGCGACGGCGGATAGTGAGAGAGAGAGAGTGAGAGCCGCGGCGGCGCGGACGAGAGACTCTTATTAGAGATCGTCCCATCGCACCGTCCGCGAGCTCGTTCATCACCCCCCACCAACCCGCCGCCGCCGCGTCGCGCGTCACCGCCGCGCGCATCGACCGGCGCGAGCGCACGTAGCGCGCGTTCTACACCGAACAGTGTGGTTTTTATATTTTAACAGCCGGCCCTCAGACAGGAGTGGTCCTGGATATTTCTCCACGGACCGCAATGTGCGTTCGAAATGTCGATGTTCAAATGTGTCCTGCAGTTCACACTATGACGCGCAGTTAACTGCGTTCTTCATCGACCCGCGAGCCAAGTGATCCACCGTCCAGGGTAATGGTTTTTTCTTAATGTTGTTATTACTTACGGTAGCGGCCTACGGCTCTCGCCGTCGGCCACTTGATTGTCCGTTTTTATGTATTAACGTCGAAAGTTGGTCGAATTCATGTGCGCCGAGGCGTTCATAAAGAAACGGCACCGAAAAAGCTTAACGCCCCGACGCGAATCCTTTAGAATGATGAACGACGACGACCCGCGCACCCCCCAACGAGCTGGCGTGACGCACGACATTGTCATCTTTCTAACCGCTTAAATTTCGTTTTGTATAGCGCCAACCGACAATAAAGGGCCTGAGCTAGGCAGTGGGGATTTTCACCGCTTCGAACGCTCCGTTTGGTATGCCCCGGTCGGCGCTCGTCTCTCGGCGTTTTTCCGCCACCCGGCCGCTTCGACGGCGGCGGAGGCAGCGGCGGCGGTAGCACTTTCGACGAATGCCACCACCGCCACCGGCCACCGCCACGGCGCCGTCGCCGCTGCGCCGTTAGGCGTAATAGACGCTAGAGACAATTATTTCACATTTTATTTTTTATACATATATACAAACACGCACACACACACGCACGCACACGCGCGCGCGCTCGTCCGCATTAGATACGAACAGCAGCGCGCGCGTACGTACATATATATGTATATATGTCGTATATATATATATCATTATGGATGTATTACATATATATATGTGTAAACACGGTATGTACGAAGTCGTCGTCGTCGTCGTCGTCGTCGTCGCAACAGCAACAACAGCAACAGCGGCGCAACAACGTTCGTGAACATATCACGCGTCTCGCACACATACACACACGTTAATGATCCTTCCGCAGGTTCCCCTACGGAAACCTTGTTACGACTTTTACTTCCTCTAAATGATCAAGTTTGGTCAACTTCCCAGCAACGCCGACGGCCGTGAAGCCACCGCGTGTCGGTCCGAAGACCTCACTAAATCATTCAATCGGTAGTAGCGACGGGCGGTGTGTACAAAGGGCAGGGACGTAATCAACGCGAGCTTATGACTCGCGCTTACTAGGAATTCCTCGTTTATGGGGGATAATTGCAAACCCCAATCCCCAGCACGAAGGAGTTTCAACGGGTTGCCCGGGCCTCTAGGCCAGGGAGAACATGCTGATTCCTTCAGTGTAGCGCGCGTGCGGCCCAGGACATCTAAGGGCATCACAGACCTGTTATTGCTCAATCTCGTGCGGCTCGAAGCCGCCGGTCCCTCTAAGAAGAATTTTAATACGTCGCCAGTGAGTTGCGCCACCGGAGCGGCGCACACCTAAATGACGACGCCTATTTAGCAGGCTAGAGTCTCGTTCGTTACCGGAATTAACCAGACAAATCGCTCCACCAACTAAGAACGGCCATGCACCACCACCCACCGAATCAAGAAAGAGCTGTTAATCTGTCAATCCTTCCGGTGTCCGGGCCTGGTGAGATTTCCCGTGTTGAGTCAAATTAAGCCGCAGGCTCCACTCCTGGTGGTGCCCTTCCGTCAATTCCTTTAAGTTTCAGCTTTGCAACCATACTCCCCCCGGAGTCCAAAATCTTTGGTTTCCCGGAAGCTGCCCGCCGAGCCATCGTAGTAACGTCGGCGGATCGCTAGATGACATATTTACGGTTAGAACTAGGGCGGTATCTAATCGCCTTCGAACCTCTAACTTTCGTTCTTGATTGATGAAAACACCTTTGGCAAATGCTTTCGCTGATGTTCGTCTTGCGACGATCCAAGAATTTCACCTCTAACGTCGCAATACGAATGCCCCCAGTTATCCCTATTAATCATTACCTCGGAGTTCTGAAAACCAACAAAATAGAACCGAGATCATATTCTATTATTCCATGCACGAAATATTCAAGCAGCATTTTGAGCCCGCTTTGAGCACTCTAATTTGTTCAAAGTAAAATTGTCGGCCCATCTCGACACTCACCGAAGAGCACCGCGATAGGATTTTGATATTGAACCGCCGTTTTACCGACGGCTCACCGACGATATGCTCCGCAGACGTGTCAGTATCACCGCGGATGCGGTGCACCGACAGCGCGGCGCACAAATGCAACTACGAGCTTTTTAACCGCAACAATTTTAGTATACGCTATTGGAGCTGGAGTTACCGCGGCTGCTGGCACCAGACTTGCCCTCCAATTGTTCCTCGTTAAAATATTTAAAGTGTACTCATTCCGATTACGAGGCCTCGTAAGAGTCCCGTATCGTTATTTTTCGTCACTACCTCCCCGTGCCGGGAGTGGGTAATTTGCGCGCCTGCTGCCTTCCTTGGATGTGGTAGCCGTTTCTCAGGCTCCCTCTCCGGAATCGAACCCTGATTCCCCGTTACCCGTGACAACCATGGTAGTCGCAGAAACTACCATCGAAAGTTGATAAGGCAGACATTTGAAAGATGCGTCGCCGGTGCTGGACCATGCGATCGGCAAAAGTTATCCAGATTCATCAAAATTAACGACTTCGGACGCGAGGCCCTCCGTCGATTGGTTTTGATCTAATAAAAGCACTCATCCCATCACTGGTCAGAGTTCTGATTGCATGTATTAGCTCTAGAATTACCACAGTTATCCAAGTAACCGAGGTAAGATCTAAGGAACCAAAACTGATATATTGAGCCATTCGCGGTATCGCCTTAATACGGCTTGCACTGAGACATGCATGGCTTAATCTTTGAGACAAGCATATAACTACTGGCAGGATCAACCAGGGAGCTAGCTAGAGCTAACACACACCAACACCGCACATACGAGAGATATGAGGGTGATGATGATATGATAGACGTGTGACAAGCGACGCGTCGGACGTTCGAAACGCCGTGACGCGCCGGTGCCTAGGTAGCTTTTTGCGTGCGTGCGTGCGTGCGTATTTATTACAATACACACACAACACCACACCGCAACAACAAAATGAATTCGTTTTTCTATCTGTTCACGGAGGAAAATGTATATCTCAACACTCGCCTCGCGTTCGTCCAGATTTACTTTGGACGCGGCATCGCGTCCGATTCATCGGAACGTTCTTTGACGAGACACATACAAATCTTCACTTTTATAAAATATCGTTTCGCAAAACGAACAATGACCGATTTCCAGCCCGGTTTTAGAGAGATCCGAAATCCTTGATTTATATATCATGATCGACCGTCGCGCGACTAGCGCGCGACGAGCTCGTTGATGCGATGCGTTAAGGGCCGCCCCGAAGTCGACTCGGGAGCCCAACGCCGTTCGCGTTAATTAAACGAGACGTTCTCTTACGCCTTCCGCTCTTACATAACGGAGACGTCGTCCGACACAGTTTACGGTGTGTTGTTGTGGGGAGATGATCCCCTTTTTCTTCC
>NW_027181734.1:0-5000 GCF_028537555.1 Battus philenor | reverse complement strand
GCCCCGACGCGAATCCTTTAGAATGATGAACGACGACGACCCGCGCACCCCCCAACGAGCTGGCGTGACGCACGACATTGTCATCTTTCTAACCGCTTAAATTTCGTTTTGTATAGCGCCAACCGACAATAAAGGGCCTGAGCTAGGCAGTGGGGATTTTCACCGCTTCGAACGCTCCGTTTGGTATGCCCCGGTCGGCGCTCGTCTCTCGGCGTTTTTCCGCCACCCGGCCGCTTCGACGGCGGCGGAGGCAGCGGCGGCGGTAGCACTTTCGACGAATGCCACCACCGCCACCGGCCACCGCCACGGCGCCGTCGCCGCTGCGCCGTTAGGCGTAATAGACGCTAGAGACAATTATTTCACATTTTATTTTTTATACATATATACAAACACGCACACACACACGCACGCACACGCGCGCGCGCTCGTCCGCATTAGATACGAACAGCAGCGCGCGCGTACGTACATATATATGTATATATGTCGTATATATATATATCATTATGGATGTATTACATATATATATGTGTAAACACGGTATGTACGAAGTCGTCGTCGTCGTCGTCGTCGTCGTCGCAACAGCAACAACAGCAACAGCGGCGCAACAACGTTCGTGAACATATCACGCGTCTCGCACACATACACACACGTTAATGATCCTTCCGCAGGTTCCCCTACGGAAACCTTGTTACGACTTTTACTTCCTCTAAATGATCAAGTTTGGTCAACTTCCCAGCAACGCCGACGGCCGTGAAGCCACCGCGTGTCGGTCCGAAGACCTCACTAAATCATTCAATCGGTAGTAGCGACGGGCGGTGTGTACAAAGGGCAGGGACGTAATCAACGCGAGCTTATGACTCGCGCTTACTAGGAATTCCTCGTTTATGGGGGATAATTGCAAACCCCAATCCCCAGCACGAAGGAGTTTCAACGGGTTGCCCGGGCCTCTAGGCCAGGGAGAACATGCTGATTCCTTCAGTGTAGCGCGCGTGCGGCCCAGGACATCTAAGGGCATCACAGACCTGTTATTGCTCAATCTCGTGCGGCTCGAAGCCGCCGGTCCCTCTAAGAAGAATTTTAATACGTCGCCAGTGAGTTGCGCCACCGGAGCGGCGCACACCTAAATGACGACGCCTATTTAGCAGGCTAGAGTCTCGTTCGTTACCGGAATTAACCAGACAAATCGCTCCACCAACTAAGAACGGCCATGCACCACCACCCACCGAATCAAGAAAGAGCTGTTAATCTGTCAATCCTTCCGGTGTCCGGGCCTGGTGAGATTTCCCGTGTTGAGTCAAATTAAGCCGCAGGCTCCACTCCTGGTGGTGCCCTTCCGTCAATTCCTTTAAGTTTCAGCTTTGCAACCATACTCCCCCCGGAGTCCAAAATCTTTGGTTTCCCGGAAGCTGCCCGCCGAGCCATCGTAGTAACGTCGGCGGATCGCTAGATGACATATTTACGGTTAGAACTAGGGCGGTATCTAATCGCCTTCGAACCTCTAACTTTCGTTCTTGATTGATGAAAACACCTTTGGCAAATGCTTTCGCTGATGTTCGTCTTGCGACGATCCAAGAATTTCACCTCTAACGTCGCAATACGAATGCCCCCAGTTATCCCTATTAATCATTACCTCGGAGTTCTGAAAACCAACAAAATAGAACCGAGATCATATTCTATTATTCCATGCACGAAATATTCAAGCAGCATTTTGAGCCCGCTTTGAGCACTCTAATTTGTTCAAAGTAAAATTGTCGGCCCATCTCGACACTCACCGAAGAGCACCGCGATAGGATTTTGATATTGAACCGCCGTTTTACCGACGGCTCACCGACGATATGCTCCGCAGACGTGTCAGTATCACCGCGGATGCGGTGCACCGACAGCGCGGCGCACAAATGCAACTACGAGCTTTTTAACCGCAACAATTTTAGTATACGCTATTGGAGCTGGAGTTACCGCGGCTGCTGGCACCAGACTTGCCCTCCAATTGTTCCTCGTTAAAATATTTAAAGTGTACTCATTCCGATTACGAGGCCTCGTAAGAGTCCCGTATCGTTATTTTTCGTCACTACCTCCCCGTGCCGGGAGTGGGTAATTTGCGCGCCTGCTGCCTTCCTTGGATGTGGTAGCCGTTTCTCAGGCTCCCTCTCCGGAATCGAACCCTGATTCCCCGTTACCCGTGACAACCATGGTAGTCGCAGAAACTACCATCGAAAGTTGATAAGGCAGACATTTGAAAGATGCGTCGCCGGTGCTGGACCATGCGATCGGCAAAAGTTATCCAGATTCATCAAAATTAACGACTTCGGACGCGAGGCCCTCCGTCGATTGGTTTTGATCTAATAAAAGCACTCATCCCATCACTGGTCAGAGTTCTGATTGCATGTATTAGCTCTAGAATTACCACAGTTATCCAAGTAACCGAGGTAAGATCTAAGGAACCAAAACTGATATATTGAGCCATTCGCGGTATCGCCTTAATACGGCTTGCACTGAGACATGCATGGCTTAATCTTTGAGACAAGCATATAACTACTGGCAGGATCAACCAGGGAGCTAGCTAGAGCTAACACACACCAACACCGCACATACGAGAGATATGAGGGTGATGATGATATGATAGACGTGTGACAAGCGACGCGTCGGACGTTCGAAACGCCGTGACGCGCCGGTGCCTAGGTAGCTTTTTGCGTGCGTGCGTGCGTGCGTATTTATTACAATACACACACAACACCACACCGCAACAACAAAATGAATTCGTTTTTCTATCTGTTCACGGAGGAAAATGTATATCTCAACACTCGCCTCGCGTTCGTCCAGATTTACTTTGGACGCGGCATCGCGTCCGATTCATCGGAACGTTCTTTGACGAGACACATACAAATCTTCACTTTTATAAAATATCGTTTCGCAAAACGAACAATGACCGATTTCCAGCCCGGTTTTAGAGAGATCCGAAATCCTTGATTTATATATCATGATCGACCGTCGCGCGACTAGCGCGCGACGAGCTCGTTGATGCGATGCGTTAAGGGCCGCCCCGAAGTCGACTCGGGAGCCCAACGCCGTTCGCGTTAATTAAACGAGACGTTCTCTTACGCCTTCCGCTCTTACATAACGGAGACGTCGTCCGACACAGTTTACGGTGTGTTGTTGTGGGGAGATGATCCCCTTTTTCTTCCCTCCTCCGCCGCCGCTGTGTCGTTCGTGCGTTTGTCGGTTATAGAAGTTTCAGTTTCGGGCGTTCTCGTTGGTGGCGCGCGTTGTTTGTGTATCGGTGTTATTAGTTTTGTTCGATTCGCGCGCGTTTTCTAAGAATAATTTTTAATTTTTTTTTTTTTTATTTAAAAAAAAAAAAAAAAAACTAAATCTAAAAAAAACGCAATCTCCGCAAACAAACTAACACCACCACACCACACACACCCCACCAACCAAAAAAACACACTCCACACTCCACAACCACCAACAAACAAAACAAAACAGAAGAGCATCGGAGAGAACTCTATTCGGCCGACCGGCGCGTCTCGCGCCAGTCCCATGTATATGCGGGAACGACTGTATGCGTCTCCGCGTAGCGCGATAGAGCGTTCGCGTATCGATTGCATACCACCGATCTACATATCTATATCTGACCCTGATCTCGATGTCATCGTCGTCGTCATCATCATCATCATCATCATCATCATCATCATCATCATCATCATCATCGTTCGACCCGATCGCGGATTGCGCGTAGCCAGCCGCCGATGCGTTCGCGTATCGATTTCTGAAAACGACAGAGTCCGGTCCCGTTCGCGTATCGATGCATAAATTTCGTGCTGATGACGATCGCACTCTTTCATACGCGATGTCGACTGAGACAAAGAAAGGTGTCGTCGTCGTCGTCGTCGTCGTCGTCGTCGTCGTCGTCGTCGAGACGGTAGCGGTCCGTAATAAAGATCGTGCGGCCCGGCCTCGGGGTGCGGATAGTCACTCGGGCGTTCGCGTATCGATTTCGGAAAACGACAGAGTCCGGTCCCGTTCGTGTATCGATTTTCTAACGTGATATCGTCCTGATTCCGTGTGTTAAAATTACGATTAATGTCGATGCTAAAACTTTACTATCTTCAATATCGTCATCGTCATCATCGTCATCATCGTCATCATCGTCATCATCGTCATCATCATCATCACGTTGGGCACAAGCAGTGGAACGTTTAAACGCATCGTCGTCGGTCCATTCGCGGTCAAATTATTTATATCCAGTATTAAAATTATTGTATTGATTGATTGTGTGTTTCGTTACGGACGTGCCGCGCCTCGCGACTATTGTTATCGATCGCCGTTACCGAGCTCGTCATGATATTTATGCGTGCGGCGCATCGATTGAGATATATGTAAATAAGAGTGAGATACATAGTCATCATCATAATAATTAATATAAGAGTCGCGTCCGTAAAGCGGGTTGCGTTTGTATAATAAAGATTTAAGAAAAATAAATCGACTCGATCGAGAATCTTTGAAAGCTCCTTTGCAAATTATATAACGGTTTCTCACCCCGGCTTGAGACAAATACGGCGACGACCGCGCATATCGAAAGGTCGGTCGGCCTAACTACCTTAAAAAACACAGCCACTAAATATCCATTAGCTCGGACGGCAGCAGTTGTTTTTCTTCAAATCGACAACGCGCGTCGAGTGACGACGAAAAAAAAAAAAAAAAAAAAAGGTCATCATTTCATAAAAATCGCCAAGTCCCAGACGTTCGATGCGATACTGCCGAGAGTTCGCGTATAGATTTCATTAAAATCGCCAAGTCCCAGACGTTCGACGCGATACTGCCGAGAGTTCGCGTATCGATTTCATTAAAATCGCCAAGTCCCAGACGTTCGACGCGATACTGCCGAGAGTTCGCGTATCGATTTATTTCACTAAAACCGCAAAGTCCCCAGATACTTAAGAGAGTTCGTGTATCGATTTATTTCACTAAAACCGCCAAGTCCCAGATACCTAAGAGAGTTC
>NW_027181733.1:0-32823 GCF_028537555.1 Battus philenor | reverse complement strand
CATAGTCAGAGTGAACGAAACGAAAGAATGTCTCCTTCGAGGAATGATCGTGGGAATGATGATCCCTATAATCGTTCCAAATTCTCTAACGAACGAATTGATGTTTGGAACCGTTTAGGTGATTACGCAGAACGGTCGGATGTTTATACTAAGCGGTATAATGACACTTATTCGGGTAACAATAAAAAAGAGCAGAGGAATTCTTATAACCAATCACACGGGGAAAATAATAGAATTAAAGTTTGGGAAAATCAATATAATTTTAATAAGCAAGATGGCTTTAATGACAACGATGAGGACGGTTATTCAGGAAGCTCCGTCAATAATTATAACCGCCAGAGTTCGATGCAAACAGACGGAAAATATAGCCGCTCGAATGACCGCAGTTTTGGAAACGATGGCGACTCGCAATACGATTGGAAATATTCCCAAAACAACGACGAATATAATTGCCAAAGTTTCGGAATGTCTAATAAGAAAGTGCCTGTAGGTGGATATGATCGCGATGATCGAACCCATAAATCAAACTTTTATCAAAGACAGGAAAATACAAATAAATCTAAACAGTTTAGTAACTTTCGAGCCAGTGATTTTAAACAACCTCGTAATGTTACAAATACTTTTAAACAATCGTCAAAATATTTTAATGCCAAGCCTGAGGGCAACGCGCCTATTCAGGCAGTGTACAAACACAGATCTCTCAGTGTTAAAGAAGAAACTTGGAGAAATCAGGCTATCGCTGCTATAGCTAAAGATTTAGTAGCCGCATTTGATGTGAAAAAATTTATGAGTGAACCTGGTTTTATGCCATATCTAAAATATCTCATTAGGTTGCGTATAGACAAAATAACGGGAAAAAGGGAGGGTGTGACACTCAATCAAATTTTAGAAGAATATTATCAGTTGTATCCTACGGGTAGCCAAAAATCATTTTTCATTGAGGCAACGAAGGATTATCCGTCATACAAGGTTAATAAGGAGTACAAAGCAAAAGGTGAGACGTTTTAATTACAGTGTTTTAATTTTAACTATCAACGGCCCCACAAGGTGGTATCTATGATTGTGAATGTGTTAAACTAAGAAGTATAATTTCTTCTTAGTTTAAAACATATCGTTTTCTCACCGTCGACGTGTCGACGTAACCTGCGAAGTGATGCAATAATAAATATTGCTATATTTAGGTTTTAACTGCCGCCGCTAACGGTAAATTAAACGAATGAGTCGTACCGT
This sequence comes from Battus philenor, assembly GCF_028537555.1. Lineage (NCBI taxonomy): Eukaryota > Metazoa > Arthropoda > Insecta > Lepidoptera > Papilionidae > Battus > Battus philenor. The sequence continues at coordinate 31,593 of NW_027181733.1, read as the reverse complement.
CTTAACCTGTGGTGTCGTACAAATACGTCACGGATTCTAGATTACGTAAATCAAAATCCTGGGTGGGGTATTAACTTATCGGGTCTACGTTTGCTGTTATTTAAAGATACGAAATCATACTAGTGTATTCGCTCTTTGCTTGCGAGCTACCTACAAATTTTGACTGAAACGCTGATACAGGCAGTTTCTCTATTGTTTTTCTTCTGGAGCAGTTTGTTCAACGTTTTTGAAATAGATCTTAAAAGGAGCAAAAAAGTACACTTTGTCACACGTTCCATGGAGTGGTCGGCTTAATTCTAGCTGAGAAGTGGTTGGTGCTTCAGACCGCTTCAAGTCTATTTGCCATAGTTATATTGCTAGAAGGTTTGGTCGCAAGATGAACAGAGACATTATACTCTATACGCTTGTGACAAATTTAGTATATGTAACCTTTCTCTGAACCTGGAAGGCCAGATTGCAAACAAGCCCTCTCTCTTCCAAACCATAAAGTTATATTAGATCTGTGAGCCTATCTGCGGACACAAACCATTAGTACGTATTATACTTGTGTGATGTTGCATTCACATACGCTATTAATGGTGTACAAAGCGGACGTGGATTGGATTTTGACGGGTGTAACATCTGTCAATAACAATCGTCAATAATTCTTTGTTTCTACCAGCAGCAAGTTTGTGGCGTAAAAGATAAGGATCATGTCCTTGATACAATTGTTGTGCATTAGTGCGCCAGAACAGTAGTATTTCATCACTGGTGAAAAAGAATTAGACGATAAGATGTTGTTTACGTGATCTTCAAAATCAATACATAATGAATTGCTCTATCTCTATTACATAGTTCCAATGGCTGTTTAATCGTTGAAATAAATAGCCTACTATGTGGAATTGAGCGGCAAAGGACGGAAGTAAAGCTTTCACTGGTTCATTATGTAAGGAATTGGCCTTTCCTAAAAATCGCCATTACGACTGCTCTTGCGCTGCCCGCATCCAGCTTCCTACCACGACCTTGACTAGGTCATCGTTCCACTTAGTTGAGGACTTACCCATGATGCATCTACCAAGGGGGGGAGGGGAGGGTCGCCATTAGGGAACCACTTATTCATTTGGTCCAAATGGCGACGAACTAAAAAGCCTCAACTTGTGGATTATTGCGATTCGAGATTCAAATCGCCTCCGATTTTGGAAATAATTTATAAACACAAGATTCTTTTGAATTCATCTCACATATCTCCAATTCGATAAAAATGTTAACTTTGCGTAATTTACACCAAACTACGTTTGTATTGACTAAGAGATCAAGTGTCTTGTGGGGTATACGCAAAAATACTATTTGCTGGATAAAACTCACCAGAAAATTTCTCTTATATGCTGACTCGACTCGCCTTTTAAGATAGCTTCCTTGTGGAAACCACTTAAGCCAATCCAAATGTGCTGTGAATCTTATAACTGTGATGTTACATCTTAAATACTCGTATAATCGCATCGTAATTATAAATAATTAGTATAATAATACACAATCATTTTTAATTCAATATAATAATTAATTTAGAATTTGTATGTATATAAAAATGTAATATTTACTTCTCATCTTAATAAATTTAGTTTTATATTCATATTTTTTAGGAAAAGAAGCTCCTCCGCTTAAACCTAATCTAAAGAAAAGGAAGCTTCAAGAAAACGTATCTCAACCAAAGCAAATGAATTTAAAGAAGATAAAATATAATCAAGGGGAAAACATTGAGGTTCCGTTACGACGAAAATCGCCGCCTCCAGGAACACTTCCTAAATATCCGAACTCCGGTAAGCTATGAATAAAGATATAAAAAGGAAATTAATTTATATTATCCCTTATATGGTAAGGCAAAACCAAAGAATTGCTCGTCTAAGTGACAGTAGGCGGGACAAAGCGCATGAAAAACGACACAGTTGAGGTCGAGGAAAGTCGTTGGTTGAGGGTTGCGCAAGAGTTGTCATTGTGGTGATATTTGAGGGAGACCAGTGCCTTGGAGTGGACGTCAATCGGCTGACTTGATGATAATAATAAATATATGTTTAAAGAATTTCTTTATTGTACTTTCTATCTTGCATTGGTTTGAATGACACTGATAGATTATGACATTATAACAAGTAATAACATTGTTATTTTTATTTATTGAATTGTCTATAAGAACTATCATAGAACAAATGCAATTTTAAAAACACCATGTTACTTTTTGATAATGTATCATTGTTTAATTTACCTACATATTTTATAATTTACCTATACAATACGTCTATGGTCATAAATCACATATACAAAATATTTATTTAAATTTTCATTTTCAGATAAAAAATTATGTCAACGTAAGTATTTCTTTTAATTCTAAAATTTACTAATAACAATAAACGAAAAATTAATTAAAATTCAATTATCGCGAAAACATTGTATTTAAAAATTAATAATGACGCGACGAAAAGAATATTCCTAGAAAATTTCAGGTCTCTGAACATTATGAGACAGTACATAGACGGAAATCTCTTGTATATGGAGATAGATTAATAAAAGTTGTATGAATGAACGCTATGTTTATTTTAGAATATAAGAACCTAGCTCAGGAAGAGTACGCCGGAGGAATAGAATATAAACTAGAGCCGAAGTTACAAGAAGCAGTTGATAAGGAGGTGAAAGTACTCGTAGACTTGGTAAGATTTTGTTTTAATTGCGTCATATTGTCACAAACAAAAAGCCACTTGTACTCAAAGGGTGTGTTTATTGACGACACCGAGGTAAGAAGTAGCCGCGGATGTGTACTGATTATTCGCGTACAATTTCATAACCACTGGAACACTATACTTTAATTCCTCAAACACCCTCAATTTTCATGCCAAAAACTTTACTTCAACTTACGATAACATCTATCGCTTGTTATATCTCACTGCCTGTCATCTGCAGCGAAAGATGGAATAAAGTGAGGGACGCGTAATAGTAGAGCCAGTATAACTTTATTGTCATTTAATGATAATCAAAAAAGTGCAGTTTCGCCTTCAGCCCCGATTGGCTCGATCGTGGAATTCGTCATTCGTTCCTGGCGGCCTCCTATGTGTAAGATATTTCGGCGATCGTCACGTTATTATGATATTTAAAAGCAATATATCTTAAATTGAACAGCGCGCTACAGTGGCGCATGGGCATTAACGTTTGTGTCGTTGCTCACGCTTCGGGTGCTTATGCAAAAGTAGCACCAAAGACAACGTGAGTAACAACGTTGCCCCAACAGAGTCCAGTTACTGAATCGCATTTGCATCGCAACTGAAGAGTTGTGACGTGGACGAGAGTAATGACGGTCGCCGTGTGCGAAGGGCCTAAAAGAAGGCATTACGAGTTATAAAAAAAATCATTATTATTTAGTGTCTGTATTGAAATTGTTTACATCAATTACTTCTAGTTCTTAGTGAACTTATCTTTTCCATTCGTTTTTAACAACTGTCGTTTCTATTTTTTTATATGGCATTTAAGGAAGCCGTGCCAATTAAATAAAACGAATCTAAAATGAAATATTAAATTCTACATAAATAAACAAAAATAATGAAACAAATGAGACGTGTAACCGTAGGAATAGCCTGTTTTTTGATATATTGTCGTGGCGATTTGCTTTTATATATTTTTTTTCTAAAGCAGTCTCATATTGTCATTTTTCAGTTTATTGAAGAATGTAATAAAAATTCTGGCGGTGACGAAGTCAAAATTTGTCAACATTTGATAAAACTTTCAGATAACTTTAAAAAGGTATGCGGACGTTTTACTTTCTCGTATTCCATATACTGTTGCATGGAGATTGTTTTTTGAAGAACAACGTTCTAAATTTTGCCATTTACAGGTTTTACAACTGGATCTCACTAAGCGTATACTAAATATTGACTGTAACCTTCCGTTGAGGTTATTCGTAGTTCCCAAAATAAAAACCCAAGAATTGATCCCGTTACTTGAGGGTCTGGGAATCGTCAGCGTAAGAAAGCAGGCTCACAAAAAAATGTTCATAGCCGTCTGCAAATCTTATGAAAGCTTCGACCATCTCTGCGCAATTGAGAACAAAACTATAAGTGAGTATCATTTGCACTGTAGCGTCGTAGCGACATTCTTGAGACAATTTTATTCAGAGTGCTAACCTCTTTGGTTTTGTGTCTTTATTATTTAGAATTTAAATAAAATTATTTAGAATTTAAATTAAAAAAATCGATTTGGATGACATTGCTGTTTTTTCATCATCATTTCAGCAGTAGAATGTCTACTGCTGCACATGGGCCTCTCTCATTGATTTCCTATAAGGCCGGTTGGAAACGACCTGCATCCGGTATCTTCCGTCAATCTACGTTGCGCTTGCTGGATTAATTATAAATATATTTAAATAACAAATTTTCCATGTCGATAATGTAATTATAATGATGTCAAGAGACACGAGTGTAGAACAAATGTTAATAAGTATTCTTTTACGTTTGTAACAGATGGTTATACCTTAACATTCAAACCATTACATCTCGCTGGACCAATACCTAGGAGAAAATTGAATAAAAACAAGAATGATGAAGATGACGATGAAGATGTAGACAATGAATATAGTGATTATGATGACGAAATCGATGATAGCAATGATGATGGTGAAACTGACGACAGCAGCGACGAACTAACTCTTAGTACGAAAGATGTAGTGGAAATAAAGGAAGACGAGAATAAAGAACCTAAGATTGATGAAGATCCGGTAAATATCTGCCTTGATAAAGACGAAGCAACAGTCGTAGCAACCGCCGGCTCGGAAGTTGATGGGAAAGTGACGACAGTTGAATCTAATAATTGTGAAGAAAATTCAGAAACTGTTAATCTAACCAATCAAGATATTGATGTAACAGATATTACACAAGATGATTTAGAAGATTTTTGAGATGCTGTGATGATAATTTTATTTTAAGCATCATTTTAGCGGAAAAAGCTGACAAGGGGATTTATTTTATTTTATGCATGATAAGAAGAATTCATGGGAGATAACATGATAAAGTTATGAATATGTTGTTCAAAAGTATGTTTTGTTATGACGTTTCGTCATACACTAGAAAGTTAAATAATACATGTAGTGTAGTTGCTCTTCTTTAAAGGTAAAAATAAAAATACAATATTATTTAGTGTGTTCATTATTTATTTAAAATTTGGAGAACTTACAACTATGAAACGTGATTAACTTTATACCTACTAACAGGTTACCACTGGTCTTCTAACCAAACGTAAGCAAACAGGTACTGTATTTGTGCGGATAGATAAAAGAACATTCATATAATATCTTTGAGACATATTTTACCGATACATGCCAAAAATGCTAGTAAAAAAGTGCATTTTTAAGTATAACTTATATGAACAAGAAAAATATTCTCCATCTCAGCTTTAATACATAAATATTTATTACATAAATATTTTTTCTACATTATCTTCAGAGTATTTTATACTATGAAAATAAAAACACAACAATACTACATATTTATTAACAAGAAAGTTATAAAAAGGTATATTGAAAATTAACAAGATTTGTTTACAAACGTGTTTCCCTACGCATAAACTGTGCCAGTGGCGTAGCTAGGGGGTGGCGAGCGGGGCGGCTGCACCAGGCACCACAAGCAGGGGGGCACCAAAGTTGAAAATAATTTTTTTGATTTTTTTTTTGAATGATGAATAATGAAATGTTAAAAGAAAAATGAAAACCATAATTTAAAGTAAATAACATAAAAAGAATATCGAATTTTACTATTTTTGTGCTAAAGAAGTTGTTAAATAATATGAACATTAAAAAAAAGTAAACAGTTACAAATTATAATATACACAGTGTTTAAGCCTTTCATTCGCAAAACACAGTGTTTTTTAAAAGGGCACTAAATAACAAAACACATATCTGTGTTCAAGTTTTATGTAGTTTATCATGAAATGTACAAGAAGATATATATGTGTTCAACATTTAAGGACATGATCCTCTCCCTTAATGTATAAACCCAAAAGATGGGTACATAAAATTCTGGAAACAAATTTTTGTTTAATACAAAAAGGGTGAGGATCACGTCCCTTTAAGAAAAAAATTTATTTTGATTTCTTTAATATTTAAAAAAAAAAAACAAAATTGAGCTTCGGATTTTTTACTATTTTATGGGCAAAAAATAAAGAATTTAGACTGAGAGTCTTTAGGGGGGGGGGGGCACCAAGCCCCAATCTGCCCCAGGCCCCAAATACCATAGCTACGCCACTGAACTGTGCAGTCCTTTTTTATACACCTGCGTGCAGAGGCGTAGCTAGGGGGTGGCGAGCGGGGCGGCCGCACCAGGCACCATTACAGTGGGTGCACCAAAGTTAAAAAAAATTTTTTTGAATTTGTTTTTGAATGATGTATAATGAAATGTTATAAGTAAATTGAAAACCATAATTGAAAGTAAATAACATTTTCAACAACAAAGTTGTTAAATAATATGAACATTAAAAAAAAAGTAATCAGTTACAAATTATAATATACACAGTGTTTAGGAGCGGTCAGACAGCGCAGTGGCGGCAGTTATTAAGCGCGAGCACCCTTTGGGCAGTTTCTTTTGCGAACATTTTGTGTCATGTAGAGTAAACCTAATTCACGTATTTAAAGTTTAGGAGCGGCCAGACAGCGCAGTGGTGGCAGTTATTAAGCGCGAGCACCATTTGGGCGGTTTCTTTTGCGAACATTTTGTTTCATGTCGAATAAACCTAATTCACGTATTTAAAGTTTAGGAGTGGTCAGACAGCGCAGTGGCGGCAGTTATTAAACGCGAGCACCCTTTGGGCAGTTTCTTTTGCGAACAATTTGTGTCATGTCGAATAAACCTAATTCACGTATTTAAAGTTTAGGAGGGGCCAGACAGCGCAGTGGCGGCAGTTATTAAACGCGAGCACCATTTGGGCGGTTTCTTTTGCGAACATTTTGTTTCATGTCGAATAAACCTAATTCACGTATTTAAAGTTTAGGAGCGGCCAGACAGCGCAGTGGCGGCAGTTATTAAGCGCGAGCACCCTTTGGGCAGTTTCTTTTGCGAACATTTTGTGTCATGTAGAGTAAACCTAATTCACGTATTTAAAGTTTAGGAGCGGCCAGACAGCGCAGTGGCGGCAGTTATTAAGCGCGAGCACCCTTTGGGCAGTTTCTTTTGCGAACATTTTGTGTCATGTAGAGTAAACCTAATTCACGTATTTAAAGTTTAGGAGCGGTCAGACAGCGCAGTGGCGGCAGTTATTAAACGCGAGCACCCTACGGGCGGTTTCTTTTGCGAACATTGTTTCACGTCGAATAAACCTAATTCACGTATTTAAAGATTAGGAGTGGTCAGACAGCGCAGTGGCGGCAATTATTAAACGCGAGCACCCTACGGGCGGTTTCTTTTGCGAACATTTTGTTTCATGTCGAATAAACCTAATTCACGTATTTAAAGTTTAGGAGCGGCCAGGCAGCGCAGTGGCGGCAGTTATTAAACGCGAGCATCCTACAGGCGGTTTCTTTTGCGAACATTTTGTTTCATGTCGAATAAACCTAATTCAGGTATATAAAGTTTAGGAGCGGCCAGACAGCGCAGTGGCGGCAGTTATTAAGCGCGAGCACCCTTTGGGCAGTTTCTTTTGCGAACATTTTGTGTCATGTAGAGTAAACCTAATTCACGTATTTAAAGTTTAGGAGCGGTCAGACAGCGCAGTGGCGGCAGTTGTTAAATGCGAGCACCCTACGGGCGGTTTCTTTTGCGAACATTGTTTCACGTCGAATAAACCTAATTCACGTATTTAAAGTTTAGGAGTGGTCAGACAGCGCAGTGGCGGCAATTAATAAACGCGAGCACCCTACGGGTGGTTTCTTTTGCGAACATTTTGTGTCATGTAGAGTAAACCTAATTCACGTATTTAAAGTTTAGGAGCGGCCAGGCAGCGCAGTGGCGGCAGTTATTAAGCGCGAGCACCCTTTGGGCAGTTTCTTTTGCGAACATTTTGTGTCATGTAGAGTAAACCTAATTCACGTATTTAAAGTTTAGGAGCGGCCAGGCAGCGCAGTGGCGGCAGTTATTAAACGCGAGCACCCTTTGGGCAGTTTCTTTTGCGAACATTTTGTGTCATGTAGAGTAAACCTAATTCACGTATTTAAAGTTTAGGAGCGGCCAGGCAGCGCAGTGGCGGCAGTTATTAAACGCGAGCATCCGACAGGCGGTTTCTTTTGCGAACATTTTGTTTCATGTCGAATAAACCTAATTCAGGTATATAAAGTTTAGGAGCGGCCAGATAGCGCAGTGGCGGCAGATATTAAACGCGAGCACCCTTTGGGCGGTTTCTTTTGCGAACATTTTGTTTCATGTCGAATAAACCTAATTCACGTATTTAAAGTTTAGGAGCGGCCAGACAGCGCAGTGGCGGCAGTTATTAAGCGCGAGCACCCTTTGGGCAGTTTCTTTTGCGAACATTTTGTGTCATGTAGAGTAAACCTAATTCACGTATTTAAAGTTTAGGAGCGGTCAGACAGCGCAGTGGCGGTAGTTATTAAACGCGAGCACCCTTTGGGCGGTTTCTTTTGCGAACATTTTGTTTCATGTCGAATAAAACTAATTCAGGTATTTGAAGTTTACAAGCGACCTGCTAGTGCAGGGGCGGCAGTTATTAAACGCGAGCACCATTTGGGCGGTTCCTTTTGCGAACATTTTGTTTCATGTAGAGTAAACCTAATTCACGTATTTAAAGTTTAGGAGCGGCCAGGCAGCGCAGTGGCGGCAGTTATTAAGCGCGAGCACCCTTTGGGCAGTTTCTTTTGCGAACATTTTGTGTCATGTAGAGTAAACCTAATTCACGTATTTAAAGTTTAGGAGCGGTCAGACAGCGCAGTGGCGGCAGTTATTAAACGCGAGCACCCTACGGGCGGTTTCTTTTGCGAACATTGTTTCACGTCGAATAAACCTAATTCACGTATTTAAAGTTTAGGAGTGGTCAGACAGCGCAGTGGCGGCAATTAATAAACGCGAGCACCCTTTGGGCAGTTTCTTTTGCGAACATTTTGTGTCATGTAGAGTAAACCTAATTCACGTATTTAAAGTTTAGGAGCGGCCAGGCAGCGCAGTGGCGGCAGTTATTAAACGCGAGCATCCGACAGGCGGTTTCTTTTGCGAACATTTTGTTTCATGTCGAATAAACCTAATTCAGGTATATAAAGTTTAGGAGCGGCCAGGCAGCGCAGTGGCGGCAGTTATTAAGCGCGAGCACCCTTTGGGCAGTTTCTTTTGCGAACATTTTGTGTCATGTAGAGTAAACCTAATTCACGTATTTAAAGTTTAGGAGCGGCCAGACAGCGCAGTGGCGGCAGTTATTAAGCGCGAGCACCCTTTGGGCAGTTTCTTTTGCGAACATTTTGTGTCATGTAGAGTAAACCTAATTCACGTATTTAAAGTTTAGGAGCGGTCAGACAGCGCAGTGGCGGCAGTTATTAAACGCGAGCACCCTACGGGCGGTTTCTTTTGCGAACATTGTTTCACGTCGAATAAACCTAATTCACGTATTTAAAGATTAGGAGTAGTCAGACAGCGCAGTGGCGGCAATTAATAAACGCGAGCACCCTTTGGGCAGTTTCTTTTGCGAACATTTTGTTTCATGTAGAGTAAACCTAATTCACGTATTTAAAGTTTAGGAGCGGCCAGACAGCGCAGTGGCGGCAGTTATTAAGCGCGAGCACCCTTTGGGCAGTTTCTTTTGCGAACATTTTGTGTCATGTAGAGTAAACCTAATTCACGTATTTAAAGTTTAGGAGCGGTCAGACAGCGCAGTGGCGGCAGTTATTAAACGCGAGCACCCTACGGGCGGTTTCTTTTGCGAACATTGTTTCACGTCGAATAAACCTAATTCACGTATTTAAAGTTTAGGAGTGGTCAGACAGCGCAGTGGCGGCAATTAATAAACGCGAGCACCCTTTGGGCAGTTTCTTTTGCGAACATTTTGTGTCATGTAGAGTAAACCTAATTCACGTATTTAAAGTTTAGGAGCGGCCAGACAGCGCAGTGGCGGCAGTTATTAAGCGCGAGCACCCTTTGGGCAGTTTCTTTTGCGAACATTTTGTGTCATGTAGAGTAAACCTAATTCACGTATTTAAAGTTTAGGAGCGGCCAGACAGCGCAGTGGCGGCAGTTATTAAGCGCGAGCACCCTTTGGGCAGTTTCTTTTGCGAACATTTTGTGTCATGTAGAGTAAACCTAATTCACGTATTTAAAGTTTAGGAGCGGTCAGACAGCGCAGTGGCGGCAGTTATTAAACGCGAGCACCCTACGGGCGGTTTCTTTTGCGAACATTGTTTCACGTCGAATAAACCTAATTCACGTATTTAAAGTTTAGGAGTGGTCAGACAGCGCAGTGGCGGCAATTAATAAACGCGAGCACCCTACGGGCGGTTTCTTTTGCGAACATTTTGTTTCATGTCGAATAAACCTAATTCACGTATTTAAAGTTTACAAGCGGTCTGCTAGTGCAGGGGCGGCAGTTATTAAACGCGAGCACCCTACGGGCGGTTTCTTTTGCGAACATTTTGTGTCATGTAGAGTAAACCTAATTCACGTATTTAAAGTTTAGGAGCGGCCAGACAGCGCAGTGGCGGCAATTATTAAACGCGAGCACCCTTCGGGCGATTTCTTTTGCAAATATTTTGTTTCATGTAGAGTAAACCTAATTCACGTATTTAAAGTTTAGGAGCGGTCAGAGAGCGCAGTGGCGGCAGTTGTTAAACGCGAGCACCCTACGGGCGGTTTCTTTTGCGAACAATTTGTGTCATGTCGAATAAACCTAATTCAAGTATTTAAAGTTTACAAGCGGCCTGCTAGTGCAGGGGCGGCAATTATTAAACGCGAGCACCCTACGGGCGGTTTCATTTGCGAACATTTTGTGTCATGTCGAATAAACCTAATTCAGGTATTTAAAGTTTAGGAGTGGCCAGACAGCGCAGTGGCGGCAGTTATTAAGTGCGAGCACCCTATGAGCGGTTTCTTTTGCGAACATTTTGTTTCATGTCGAATAAAACTAATTTAGGTATTTAAAGTTTACAAGCGGCCTGCTAGTGCAGGGGCGGCAATTATTAAACGCGAGCACCCTACGGGCGGTTTCTTTTGCGAACATTGTTTCACGTCGAATAAACCTAATTTACGTATTTAAAGTTTAGGAGCGGTCAGACAGCGCAGTGGCGGCAATTAATAAACGCGAGCACCCTACGGGCGGTTTCTTTTGCGAACATTTTGTTTCATGTAGAGTAAACCTAATTCACGTATTTAAAGTTTAGGAGCGGTCAGACAGCGCAGTGGCGGCAGTTGTTAAATGCGAGCACCCTACGGGCGGTTTCTTTTGCGAACATTGTTTCACGTCGAATAAACCTAATTCACGTATTTAAAGTTTAGGAGTGGTCAGACAGCGCAGTGGCGGCAATTAATAAACGCGAGCACCCTACGGGTGGTTTCTTTTGCGAACATTTTGTGTCATGTAGAGTAAACCTAATTCACGTATTTAAAGTTTAGGAGCGGTCAGACAGCGCAGTGGCGGCAGTTATTAAACGCGAGCACCATTTGGGCGGTTTCTTTTGCGAACATTTTGTTTCATGTCGAATAAACCTAATTCACGTATTTAAAGTTTAGGAGCGGCCAGGCAGCGCAGTGGCGGCAGTTATTAAGCGCGAGCACCCTTTGGGCAGTTTCTTTTGCGAACATTTTGTGTCATGTAGAGTAAACCTAATTCACGTATTTAAAGTTTAGGAGCGGCCAGGCAGCGCAGTGGCGGCAGTTATTAAACGCGAGCACCCTTTGGGCAGTTTCTTTTGCGAACATTTTGTGTCATGTAGAGTAAACCTAATTCACGTATTTAAAGTTTAGGAGCGGCCAGGCAGCGCAGTGGCGGCAGTTATTAAACGCGAGCATCCGACAGGCGGTTTCTTTTGCGAACATTTTGTTTCATGTCGAATAAACCTAATTCAGGTATATAAAGTTTAGGAGCGGCCAGATAGCGCAGTGGCGGCAGATATTAAACGCGAGCACCCTTTGGGCGGTTTCTTTTGCGAACATTTTGTTTCGTGTCGAATAAACCTAATTCACGTATTTAAAGTTTAGGAGCGGCCAGACAGCGCAGTGGCGGCAGTTATTAAGCGCGAGCACCCTTTGGGCAGTTTCTTTTGCGAACATTTTGTGTCATGTAGAGTAAACCTAATTCACGTATTTAAAGTTTAGGAGCGGTCAGACAGCGCAGTGGCGGTAGTTATTAAACGCGAGCACCCTTTGGGCGGTTTCTTTTGCGAACATTTTGTTTCATGTAGAGTAAACCTAATTCACGTATTTAAAGTTTAGGAGCGGTCAGACAGCGCAGTGGCGGCAGTTATTAAACGCGAGCACCCTTTGGGCGGTTTCTTTTGCGAACATTTTGTTTCATGTCGAATAAAACTAATTCAGGTATTTGAAGTTTACAAGCGACCTGCTAGTGCAGGGGCGGCAGTTATTAAACGCGAGCACCCTACGGGCGGTTCCTTTTGCGAACATTTTGTTTCATGTAGAGTAAACCTAATTCACGTATTTAAAGTTTAGGAGCGGTCAGACAGCGCAGTGGCGGCAGTTATTAAACGCGAGCACCCTTTGGGCGGTTTCTTTTGCGAACATTTTGTGTCATGTAGAGTAAACCTAATTCACGTATTTAAAGTTTAGGAGCGGCCAGGCAGCGCAGTGGCGGCAGTTATTAAACGCGAGCATCCGACAGGCGGTTTCTTTTGCGAACATTTTGTGTCATGTAGAGTAAACCTAATTCACGTATTTAAAGTTTAGGAGCGGTCAGACAGCGCAGTGGCGGCAGTTAATAAACGCGAGCACCCTTTGGGCAGTTTCTTTTGCGAACATTTTGTGTCATGTAGAGTAAACCTAATTCACGTATTTAAAGTTTAGGAGCGGCCAGGCAGCGCAGTGGCGGCAGTTATTAAACGCGAGCATCCGACAGGCGGTTTCTTTTGCGAACATTTTGTGTCATGTAGAGTAAACCTAATTCACGTATTTAAAGTTTAGGAGCGGCCAGGCAGCGCAGTGGCGGCAGTTATTAAACGCGAGCATCCGACAGGCGGTTTCTTTTGCGAACATTTTGTGTCATGTAGAGTAAACCTAATTCACGTATTTAAAGTTTAGGAGCGGTCAGACAGCGCAGTGGCGGCAGTTAATAAACGCAAGCACCCTACGGGCGGTTTCTTTTGCGAACAATTTGTGTCATGTCGAATAAACCTAATTCAGGTATTTAAAGTTTAGGAGCGGCCAGACAGCGCAGTGGCGGCAGTTATTAAGCGCGAGCACCCTTTGGGCAGTTTCTTTTGCGAACATTTTGTGTCATGTAGAGTAAACCTAATTCACGTATTTAAAGTTTAGGAGCGGCCAGACAGCGCAGTGGCGGCAGTTATTAAGCGCGAGCACCCTTTGGGCAGTTTCTTTTGCGAACATTTTGTGTCATGTAGAGTAAACCTAATTCACGTATTTAAAGTTTAGGAGCGGCCAGACAGCGCAGTGGCGGCAGTTATCAAGCGCGAGCACCCTTTGGGCTGTTTCTTTTGCGAACATTTTGTGTCATGTAGAGTAAACCTAATTCACGTATTTAAAGTTTAGGAGCGGTCAGACAGCGCAGTGGCGGCAGTTATTAAACGCGAGCACCCTACGGGCGGTTTCTTTTGCGAACATTGTTTCACGTCGAATAAACCTAATTCACGTATTTAAAGTTTAGGAGTGGTCAGACAGCGCAGTGGCGGCAATTAATAAACGCGAGCACCCTTTGGGCAGTTTCTTTTGCGAACATTTTGTGTCATGTAGAGTAAACCTAATTCACGTATTTAAAGTTTAGGAGCGGTCAGACAGCGCAGTGGCGGCAGTTATTAAACGCGAGCACCCTACGGGCGGTTTCTTTTGCGAACATTGTTTCACGTCGAATAAACCTAATTCACGTATTTAAAGTTTAGGAGCGGTCAGACAGCGCAGTGGCGGCAGTTATTAAACGCGAGCACCCTACGGGCGGTTTCTTTTGCGAACATTGTTTCACGTCGAATAAACCTAATTCACGTATTTAAAGTTTAGGAACGGCCAGGCAGCGCAGTGGCGGCAGTTATTAAACGCGAGCATCCGACAGGCGGTTTCTTTTGCGAACATTTTGTTTCATGTCGAATAAACCTAATTCAGGTATATAAAGTTTAGGAGCGGCCAGATAGCGCAGTGGCGGCAGATATTAAACGCGAGCACCCTTTGAGCAGTTTCTTTTGCGAACATTTTGTTCCATGTCGAATAAACCTAATTCACGTATTTAAAGTTTAGAAGCGGCCAGACAGCGCAGTGGCGGCAGTTATTAAGCGCGAGCACCCTTTGGGCAGTTTCTTTTGCGAACATTTTGTGTCATGTAGAGTAAACCTAATTCACGTATTTAAAGTTTAGGAGCGGTCAGACAGCGCAGTGGCGGCAGTTATTAAACGCGAGCACCCTACGGGCGGTTTCTTTTGCGAACATTGTTTCACGTCGAATAAACCTAATTCACGTATTTAAAGATTAGGAGTAGTCAGACAGCGCAGTGGCGGCAATTAATAAACGCGAGCACCCTACGGGCGGTTTCTTTTGCGAACATTTTGTTTCATGTCGAATAAACCTAATTCACGTATTTAAAGTTTAGGAGCGGCCAGGCAGCGCAGTGGCGGCAGTTAATAAACGCGAGCACCCTACGGGCGGATTCTTTTGCGAACAATTTGTGTCATGTCGAATAAACCTAATTCAGGTATTTAAAGTTTAGGAGCGGTCAGACAGCGCAGTGGCGGCAGTTATTAAACGCGAGCACCCTTCGGGCGATTTCTTTTGCAAATATTTTGTTTCATGTAGAGTAAACCTAATTCACGTATTTAAAGTTTAGGAGCGGTCAGACAGCGCAGTGGCGGCAGTTAATAAACGCAAGCACCCTACGGGCGGTTTCTTTTGCGAACAATTTGTGTCATGTCGAATAAACCTAATTCACGTATTTAAAGTTTAGGAGCGGCCAGACAGCGCAGTGGCGGCAGTTATTAAGCGCGAGCACCCTTTGGGCAGTTTCTTTTGCGAACATTTTGTGTCATGTAGAGTAAACCTAATTCACGTATTTAAAGTTTAGGAGCGGCCAGACAGCGCAGTGGCGGCAGTTATTAAGCGCGAGCACCCTTTGGGCAGTTTCTTTTGCGAACATTTTGTGTCATGTAGAGTAAACCTAATTCACGTATTTAAAGTTTAGGAGCGGCCAGACAGCGCAGTGGCGGCAGTTATTAAGCGCAAGCACCCTACGGGCGGTTTCTTTTGCGAACAATTTGTGTCATGTCGAATAAACCTAATTCACGTATTTAAAGTTTAGGAGCGGCCAGACAGCGCAGTGGCGGCAGTTATTAAGCGCGAGCACCCTTTGGGCAGTTTCTTTTGCGAACATTTTGTGTCATGTAGAGTAAACCTAATTCACGTATTTAAAGTTTAGGAGCGGCCAGACAGCGCAGTGGCGGCAGTTATTAAGCGCGAGCACCCTTTGGGCAGTTTCTTTTGCGAACATTTTGTGTCATGTAGAGTAAACCTAATTCACGTATTTAAAGTTTAGGAGCGGCCAGACAGCGCAGTGGCGGCAGTTATTAAGCGCGAGCACCCTTTGGGCAGTTTCTTTTGCGAACATTTTGTGTCATGTAGAGTAAACCTAATTCACGTATTTAAAGTTTAGGAGCGGTCAGACAGCGCAGTGGCGGCAGTTATTAAACGCGAGCACCCTACGGGCGGTTTCTTTTGCGAACATTGTTTCACGTCGAATAAACCTAATTCACGTATTTAAAGTTTAGGAGTGGTCAGACAGCGCAGTGGCGGCAATTAATAAACGCGAGCACCCTACGGGCGGTTTCTTTTGCGAACATTTTGTTTCATGTCGAATAAACCTAATTCACGTATTTAAAGTTTACAAGCGGTCTGCTAGTGCAGGGGCGGCAGTTATTAAACGCGAGCACCCTATGAGCGGTTTCTTTTGCGAACATTTTGTTTCATGTCGAATAAAACTAATTCAGGTATTTAAAGTTTAGGAGTGGCCAGACAGCGCAGTGGCGGCAGTTATTAAACGCGAGCACCCTACGGGCGGTTTCTTTTGCGAACATTGTTTCACGTCGAATAAACCTAATTCACGTATTTAAAGATTAGGAGTGGTCAGACAGCGCAGTGGCGGCAATTAATAAACGCGAGCACCCTTCGGGCGATTTCTTTTGCAAATATTTTGTTTCATGTCGAATAAACCTAATTCAGGTATTTAAAGTTTAGGAGCGGTCAGACAGCGCAGTGGCGGCAGTTATTAAACGCGAGCACCCTACGGGCGGTTTCTTTTGCGAACATTGTTTCACGTCGAATAAACCTAATTCACGTATTTAAAGTTTAGGAGTGGTCAGACAGCGCAGTGGCGGCAATTAATAAACGCGAGCACCCTACGGGCGGTTTCTTTTGCGAACATTTTGTTTCATGTCGAATAAACCTAATTCACGTATTTAAAGTTTACAAGCGGTCTGCTAGTGCAGGGGCAGCAGTTATTAAACGCGAGCACCCTACGGGCGGTTTCTTTTGCGAACATTTTGTTTCATGTCGAATAAACCTAATTCGCGTATATATAGTTTAGGAGCGGTCAGACAGCGCAGGGGCGGCAGTTATTAAACGCGAGCACCCTATGAGCGGTTTCTTTTGCGAACATTTTGTTTCATGTCGAATAAAACTAATTCAGGTATTTAAAGTTTACAAGCGGCCTGCTAGTGCAGGGGCGGCAATTATTAAACGCGAGCACCCTTCGGGCGATTTCTTTTGCAAATATTTTGTTTTATGTAGAGTAAACCTAATTCACGTATTTAAAGTTTAGGAGCGGTCAGAGAGTGCAGTGGCGGCAGTTAATAAACGCGAGCACCCTACGGGCGGTTTCTTTTGCGAACAATTTGTGTCATGTCGAATAAACCTAATTCGCGTATATATAGTTTAGGAGGGGTCAGACAGCGCAGGGGCGGCAGTTATTAAACGCGAGCACCCTATGAGCGGTTTCTTTTGCGAACATTTTGTTTCATGTCGAATAAAACTAATTCAGGTATTTAAAGTTTAGGAGCGGTCAGACAGCGCAGTGGCGGCAGTTATTAAACGCGAGCACCCTTCGGGCGATTTCTTTTGCAAATATTTTGTTTCATGTAGAGTAAACCTAATTCACGTATTTAAAGTTTAGGAGCGGTCAGACAGCGCAGTGGCGGCAGTTAATAAACGCAAGCACCCTACGGGCGGTTTCTTTTGCGAACAATTTGTGTCATGTCGAATAAACCTAATTCACGTATTTAAAGTTTAGGAGCGGCCAGACAGCGCAGTGGCGGCAGTTATTAAGCGCGAGCACCCTTTGGGCAGTTTCTTTTGCGAACATTTTGTGTCATGTAGAGTAAACCTAATTCACGTATTTAAAGTTTAGGAGCGGCCAGACAGCGCAGTGGCGGCAGTTATTAAGCGCGAGCACCCTTTGGGCAGTTTCTTTTGCGAACATTTTGTGTCATGTAGAGTAAACCTAATTCACGTATTTAAAGTTTAGGAGCGGCCAGGCAGCGCAGTGGCGGCAGTTATTAAGCGCGAGCACCCTTTGGGCAGTTTCTTTTGCGAACATTTTGTGTCATGTAGAGTAAACCTAATTCACGTATTTAAAGTTTAGGAGCGGCCAGGCAGCGCAGTGGCGGCAGTTATTAAACGCGAGCACCCTTTGGGCAGTTTCTTTTGCGAACATTTTGTGTCATGTAGAGTAAACCTAATTCACGTATTTAAAGTTTAGGAGCGGCCAGGCAGCGCAGTGGCGGCAGTTATTAAACGCGAGCATCCGACAGGCGGTTTCTTTTGCGAACATTTTGTTTCATGTCGAATAAACCTAATTCAGGTATATAAAGTTTAGGAGCGGCCAGATAGCGCAGTGGCGGCAGATATTAAACGCGAGCACCCTTTGGGCGGTTTCTTTTGCGAACATTTTGTTTCATGTCGAATAAACCTAATTCACGTATTTAAAGTTTAGGAGCGGCCAGACAGCGCAGTGGCGGCAGTTATTAAGCGCGAGCACCCTTTGGGCAGTTTCTTTTGCGAACATTTTGTGTCATGTAGAGTAAACCTAATTCACGTATTTAAAGTTTAGGAGCGGTCAGACAGCGCAGTGGCGGTAGTTATTAAACGCGAGCACCCTTTGGGCGGTTTCTTTTGCGAACATTTTGTTTCATGTCGAATAAAACTAATTCAGGTATTTGAAGTTTACAAGCGACCTGCTAGTGCAGGGGCGGCAGTTATTAAACGCGAGCACCATTTGGGCGGTTCCTTTTGCGAACATTTTGTTTCATGTAGAGTAAACCTAATTCACGTATTTAAAGTTTAGGAGCGGCCAGGCAGCGCAGTGGCGGCAGTTATTAAGCGCGAGCACCCTTTGGGCAGTTTCTTTTGCGAACATTTTGTGTCATGTAGAGTAAACCTAATTCACGTATTTAAAGTTTAGGAGCGGTCAGACAGCGCAGTGGCGGCAGTTATTAAACGCGAGCACCCTACGGGCGGTTTCTTTTGCGAACATTGTTTCACGTCGAATAAACCTAATTCACGTATTTAAAGTTTAGGAGTGGTCAGACAGCGCAGTGGCGGCAATTAATAAACGCGAGCACCCTTTGGGCAGTTTCTTTTGCGAACATTTTGTGTCATGTAGAGTAAACCTAATTCACGTATTTAAAGTTTAGGAGCGGCCAGGCAGCGCAGTGGCGGCAGTTATTAAACGCGAGCATCCGACAGGCGGTTTCTTTTGCGAACATTTTGTTTCATGTCGAATAAACCTAATTCAGGTATATAAAGTTTAGGAGCGGCCAGGCAGCGCAGTGGCGGCAGTTATTAAGCGCGAGCACCCTTTGGGCAGTTTCTTTTGCGAACATTTTGTGTCATGTAGAGTAAACCTAATTCACGTATTTAAAGTTTAGGAGCGGCCAGACAGCGCAGTGGCGGCAGTTATTAAGCGCGAGCACCCTTTGGGCAGTTTCTTTTGCGAACATTTTGTGTCATGTAGAGTAAACCTAATTCACGTATTTAAAGTTTAGGAGCGGTCAGACAGCGCAGTGGCGGCAGTTATTAAACGCGAGCACCCTACGGGCGGTTTCTTTTGCGAACATTGTTTCACGTCGAATAAACCTAATTCACGTATTTAAAGATTAGGAGTAGTCAGACAGCGCAGTGGCGGCAATTAATAAACGCGAGCACCCTTTGGGCAGTTTCTTTTGCGAACATTTTGTTTCATGTAGAGTAAACCTAATTCACGTATTTAAAGTTTAGGAGCGGCCAGACAGCGCAGTGGCGGCAGTTATTAAGCGCGAGCACCCTTTGGGCAGTTTCTTTTGCGAACATTTTGTGTCATGTAGAGTAAACCTAATTCACGTATTTAAAGTTTAGGAGCGGTCAGACAGCGCAGTGGCGGCAGTTATTAAACGCGAGCACCCTACGGGCGGTTTCTTTTGCGAACATTGTTTCACGTCGAATAAACCTAATTCACGTATTTAAAGTTTAGGAGTGGTCAGACAGCGCAGTGGCGGCAATTAATAAACGCGAGCACCCTTTGGGCAGTTTCTTTTGCGAACATTTTGTGTCATGTAGAGTAAACCTAATTCACGTATTTAAAGTTTAGGAGCGGCCAGACAGCGCAGTGGCGGCAGTTATTAAGCGCGAGCACCCTTTGGGCAGTTTCTTTTGCGAACATTTTGTGTCATGTAGAGTAAACCTAATTCACGTATTTAAAGTTTAGGAGCGGCCAGACAGCGCAGTGGCGGCAGTTATTAAGCGCGAGCACCCTTTGGGCAGTTTCTTTTGCGAACATTTTGTGTCATGTAGAGTAAACCTAATTCACGTATTTAAAGTTTAGGAGCGGTCAGACAGCGCAGTGGCGGCAGTTATTAAACGCGAGCACCCTACGGGCGGTTTCTTTTGCGAACATTGTTTCACGTCGAATAAACCTAATTCACGTATTTAAAGTTTAGGAGTGGTCAGACAGCGCAGTGGCGGCAATTAATAAACGCGAGCACCCTACGGGCGGTTTCTTTTGCGAACATTTTGTTTCATGTCGAATAAACCTAATTCACGTATTTAAAGTTTACAAGCGGTCTGCTAGTGCAGGGGCGGCAGTTATTAAACGCGAGCACCCTACGGGCGGTTTCTTTTGCGAACATTTTGTGTCATGTAGAGTAAACCTAATTCACGTATTTAAAGTTTAGGAGCGGCCAGACAGCGCAGTGGCGGCAATTATTAAACGCGAGCACCCTTCGGGCGATTTCTTTTGCAAATATTTTGTTTCATGTAGAGTAAACCTAATTCACGTATTTAAAGTTTAGGAGCGGTCAGAGAGCGCAGTGGCGGCAGTTGTTAAACGCGAGCACCCTACGGGCGGTTTCTTTTGCGAACAATTTGTGTCATGTCGAATAAACCTAATTCAAGTATTTAAAGTTTACAAGCGGCCTGCTAGTGCAGGGGCGGCAATTATTAAACGCGAGCACCCTACGGGCGGTTTCATTTGCGAACATTTTGTGTCATGTCGAATAAACCTAATTCAGGTATTTAAAGTTTAGGAGTGGCCAGACAGCGCAGTGGCGGCAGTTATTAAGTGCGAGCACCCTATGAGCGGTTTCTTTTGCGAACATTTTGTTTCATGTCGAATAAAACTAATTTAGGTATTTAAAGTTTACAAGCGGCCTGCTAGTGCAGGGGCGGCAATTATTAAACGCGAGCACCCTACGGGCGGTTTCTTTTGCGAACATTGTTTCACGTCGAATAAACCTAATTTACGTATTTAAAGTTTAGGAGCGGTCAGACAGCGCAGTGGCGGCAATTAATAAACGCGAGCACCCTACGGGCGGTTTCTTTTGCGAACATTTTGTTTCATGTAGAGTAAACCTAATTCACGTATTTAAAGTTTAGGAGCGGTCAGACAGCGCAGTGGCGGCAGTTGTTAAATGCGAGCACCCTACGGGCGGTTTCTTTTGCGAACATTGTTTCACGTCGAATAAACCTAATTCACGTATTTAAAGTTTAGGAGTGGTCAGACAGCGCAGTGGCGGCAATTAATAAACGCGAGCACCCTACGGGTGGTTTCTTTTGCGAACATTTTGTGTCATGTAGAGTAAACCTAATTCACGTATTTAAAGTTTAGGAGCGGTCAGACAGCGCAGTGGCGGCAGTTATTAAACGCGAGCACCATTTGGGCGGTTTCTTTTGCGAACATTTTGTTTCATGTCGAATAAACCTAATTCACGTATTTAAAGTTTAGGAGCGGCCAGGCAGCGCAGTGGCGGCAGTTATTAAGCGCGAGCACCCTTTGGGCAGTTTCTTTTGCGAACATTTTGTGTCATGTAGAGTAAACCTAATTCACGTATTTAAAGTTTAGGAGCGGCCAGGCAGCGCAGTGGCGGCAGTTATTAAACGCGAGCACCCTTTGGGCAGTTTCTTTTGCGAACATTTTGTGTCATGTAGAGTAAACCTAATTCACGTATTTAAAGTTTAGGAGCGGCCAGGCAGCGCAGTGGCGGCAGTTATTAAACGCGAGCATCCGACAGGCGGTTTCTTTTGCGAACATTTTGTTTCATGTCGAATAAACCTAATTCAGGTATATAAAGTTTAGGAGCGGCCAGATAGCGCAGTGGCGGCAGATATTAAACGCGAGCACCCTTTGGGCGGTTTCTTTTGCGAACATTTTGTTTCGTGTCGAATAAACCTAATTCACGTATTTAAAGTTTAGGAGCGGCCAGACAGCGCAGTGGCGGCAGTTATTAAGCGCGAGCACCCTTTGGGCAGTTTCTTTTGCGAACATTTTGTGTCATGTAGAGTAAACCTAATTCACGTATTTAAAGTTTAGGAGCGGTCAGACAGCGCAGTGGCGGTAGTTATTAAACGCGAGCACCCTTTGGGCGGTTTCTTTTGCGAACATTTTGTTTCATGTAGAGTAAACCTAATTCACGTATTT
Source organism: Battus philenor (assembly GCF_028537555.1). NCBI lineage: Eukaryota > Metazoa > Arthropoda > Insecta > Lepidoptera > Papilionidae > Battus > Battus philenor. Next base: position 9,555 of record NW_027181733.1, on the reverse strand, counting down.
AAAGTTTAGGAGCGGTCAGACAGCGCAGTGGCGGCAGTTATTAAACGCGAGCACCCTTTGGGCGGTTTCTTTTGCGAACATTTTGTTTCATGTCGAATAAAACTAATTCAGGTATTTGAAGTTTACAAGCGACCTGCTAGTGCAGGGGCGGCAGTTATTAAACGCGAGCACCCTACGGGCGGTTCCTTTTGCGAACATTTTGTTTCATGTAGAGTAAACCTAATTCACGTATTTAAAGTTTAGGAGCGGTCAGACAGCGCAGTGGCGGCAGTTATTAAACGCGAGCACCCTTTGGGCGGTTTCTTTTGCGAACATTTTGTGTCATGTAGAGTAAACCTAATTCACGTATTTAAAGTTTAGGAGCGGCCAGGCAGCGCAGTGGCGGCAGTTATTAAACGCGAGCATCCGACAGGCGGTTTCTTTTGCGAACATTTTGTGTCATGTAGAGTAAACCTAATTCACGTATTTAAAGTTTAGGAGCGGTCAGACAGCGCAGTGGCGGCAGTTAATAAACGCGAGCACCCTTTGGGCAGTTTCTTTTGCGAACATTTTGTGTCATGTAGAGTAAACCTAATTCACGTATTTAAAGTTTAGGAGCGGCCAGGCAGCGCAGTGGCGGCAGTTATTAAACGCGAGCATCCGACAGGCGGTTTCTTTTGCGAACATTTTGTGTCATGTAGAGTAAACCTAATTCACGTATTTAAAGTTTAGGAGCGGCCAGGCAGCGCAGTGGCGGCAGTTATTAAACGCGAGCATCCGACAGGCGGTTTCTTTTGCGAACATTTTGTGTCATGTAGAGTAAACCTAATTCACGTATTTAAAGTTTAGGAGCGGTCAGACAGCGCAGTGGCGGCAGTTAATAAACGCAAGCACCCTACGGGCGGTTTCTTTTGCGAACAATTTGTGTCATGTCGAATAAACCTAATTCAGGTATTTAAAGTTTAGGAGCGGCCAGACAGCGCAGTGGCGGCAGTTATTAAGCGCGAGCACCCTTTGGGCAGTTTCTTTTGCGAACATTTTGTGTCATGTAGAGTAAACCTAATTCACGTATTTAAAGTTTAGGAGCGGCCAGACAGCGCAGTGGCGGCAGTTATTAAGCGCGAGCACCCTTTGGGCAGTTTCTTTTGCGAACATTTTGTGTCATGTAGAGTAAACCTAATTCACGTATTTAAAGTTTAGGAGCGGCCAGACAGCGCAGTGGCGGCAGTTATCAAGCGCGAGCACCCTTTGGGCTGTTTCTTTTGCGAACATTTTGTGTCATGTAGAGTAAACCTAATTCACGTATTTAAAGTTTAGGAGCGGTCAGACAGCGCAGTGGCGGCAGTTATTAAACGCGAGCACCCTACGGGCGGTTTCTTTTGCGAACATTGTTTCACGTCGAATAAACCTAATTCACGTATTTAAAGTTTAGGAGTGGTCAGACAGCGCAGTGGCGGCAATTAATAAACGCGAGCACCCTTTGGGCAGTTTCTTTTGCGAACATTTTGTGTCATGTAGAGTAAACCTAATTCACGTATTTAAAGTTTAGGAGCGGTCAGACAGCGCAGTGGCGGCAGTTATTAAACGCGAGCACCCTACGGGCGGTTTCTTTTGCGAACATTGTTTCACGTCGAATAAACCTAATTCACGTATTTAAAGTTTAGGAGCGGTCAGACAGCGCAGTGGCGGCAGTTATTAAACGCGAGCACCCTACGGGCGGTTTCTTTTGCGAACATTGTTTCACGTCGAATAAACCTAATTCACGTATTTAAAGTTTAGGAACGGCCAGGCAGCGCAGTGGCGGCAGTTATTAAACGCGAGCATCCGACAGGCGGTTTCTTTTGCGAACATTTTGTTTCATGTCGAATAAACCTAATTCAGGTATATAAAGTTTAGGAGCGGCCAGATAGCGCAGTGGCGGCAGATATTAAACGCGAGCACCCTTTGAGCAGTTTCTTTTGCGAACATTTTGTTCCATGTCGAATAAACCTAATTCACGTATTTAAAGTTTAGAAGCGGCCAGACAGCGCAGTGGCGGCAGTTATTAAGCGCGAGCACCCTTTGGGCAGTTTCTTTTGCGAACATTTTGTGTCATGTAGAGTAAACCTAATTCACGTATTTAAAGTTTAGGAGCGGTCAGACAGCGCAGTGGCGGCAGTTATTAAACGCGAGCACCCTACGGGCGGTTTCTTTTGCGAACATTGTTTCACGTCGAATAAACCTAATTCACGTATTTAAAGATTAGGAGTAGTCAGACAGCGCAGTGGCGGCAATTAATAAACGCGAGCACCCTACGGGCGGTTTCTTTTGCGAACATTTTGTTTCATGTCGAATAAACCTAATTCACGTATTTAAAGTTTAGGAGCGGCCAGGCAGCGCAGTGGCGGCAGTTAATAAACGCGAGCACCCTACGGGCGGATTCTTTTGCGAACAATTTGTGTCATGTCGAATAAACCTAATTCAGGTATTTAAAGTTTAGGAGCGGTCAGACAGCGCAGTGGCGGCAGTTATTAAACGCGAGCACCCTTCGGGCGATTTCTTTTGCAAATATTTTGTTTCATGTAGAGTAAACCTAATTCACGTATTTAAAGTTTAGGAGCGGTCAGACAGCGCAGTGGCGGCAGTTAATAAACGCAAGCACCCTACGGGCGGTTTCTTTTGCGAACAATTTGTGTCATGTCGAATAAACCTAATTCACGTATTTAAAGTTTAGGAGCGGCCAGACAGCGCAGTGGCGGCAGTTATTAAGCGCGAGCACCCTTTGGGCAGTTTCTTTTGCGAACATTTTGTGTCATGTAGAGTAAACCTAATTCACGTATTTAAAGTTTAGGAGCGGCCAGACAGCGCAGTGGCGGCAGTTATTAAGCGCGAGCACCCTTTGGGCAGTTTCTTTTGCGAACATTTTGTGTCATGTAGAGTAAACCTAATTCACGTATTTAAAGTTTAGGAGCGGCCAGACAGCGCAGTGGCGGCAGTTATTAAGCGCAAGCACCCTACGGGCGGTTTCTTTTGCGAACAATTTGTGTCATGTCGAATAAACCTAATTCACGTATTTAAAGTTTAGGAGCGGCCAGACAGCGCAGTGGCGGCAGTTATTAAGCGCGAGCACCCTTTGGGCAGTTTCTTTTGCGAACATTTTGTGTCATGTAGAGTAAACCTAATTCACGTATTTAAAGTTTAGGAGCGGCCAGACAGCGCAGTGGCGGCAGTTATTAAGCGCGAGCACCCTTTGGGCAGTTTCTTTTGCGAACATTTTGTGTCATGTAGAGTAAACCTAATTCACGTATTTAAAGTTTAGGAGCGGCCAGACAGCGCAGTGGCGGCAGTTATTAAGCGCGAGCACCCTTTGGGCAGTTTCTTTTGCGAACATTTTGTGTCATGTAGAGTAAACCTAATTCACGTATTTAAAGTTTAGGAGCGGTCAGACAGCGCAGTGGCGGCAGTTATTAAACGCGAGCACCCTACGGGCGGTTTCTTTTGCGAACATTGTTTCACGTCGAATAAACCTAATTCACGTATTTAAAGTTTAGGAGTGGTCAGACAGCGCAGTGGCGGCAATTAATAAACGCGAGCACCCTACGGGCGGTTTCTTTTGCGAACATTTTGTTTCATGTCGAATAAACCTAATTCACGTATTTAAAGTTTACAAGCGGTCTGCTAGTGCAGGGGCGGCAGTTATTAAACGCGAGCACCCTATGAGCGGTTTCTTTTGCGAACATTTTGTTTCATGTCGAATAAAACTAATTCAGGTATTTAAAGTTTAGGAGTGGCCAGACAGCGCAGTGGCGGCAGTTATTAAACGCGAGCACCCTACGGGCGGTTTCTTTTGCGAACATTGTTTCACGTCGAATAAACCTAATTCACGTATTTAAAGATTAGGAGTGGTCAGACAGCGCAGTGGCGGCAATTAATAAACGCGAGCACCCTTCGGGCGATTTCTTTTGCAAATATTTTGTTTCATGTCGAATAAACCTAATTCAGGTATTTAAAGTTTAGGAGCGGTCAGACAGCGCAGTGGCGGCAGTTATTAAACGCGAGCACCCTACGGGCGGTTTCTTTTGCGAACATTGTTTCACGTCGAATAAACCTAATTCACGTATTTAAAGTTTAGGAGTGGTCAGACAGCGCAGTGGCGGCAATTAATAAACGCGAGCACCCTACGGGCGGTTTCTTTTGCGAACATTTTGTTTCATGTCGAATAAACCTAATTCACGTATTTAAAGTTTACAAGCGGTCTGCTAGTGCAGGGGCAGCAGTTATTAAACGCGAGCACCCTACGGGCGGTTTCTTTTGCGAACATTTTGTTTCATGTCGAATAAACCTAATTCGCGTATATATAGTTTAGGAGCGGTCAGACAGCGCAGGGGCGGCAGTTATTAAACGCGAGCACCCTATGAGCGGTTTCTTTTGCGAACATTTTGTTTCATGTCGAATAAAACTAATTCAGGTATTTAAAGTTTACAAGCGGCCTGCTAGTGCAGGGGCGGCAATTATTAAACGCGAGCACCCTTCGGGCGATTTCTTTTGCAAATATTTTGTTTTATGTAGAGTAAACCTAATTCACGTATTTAAAGTTTAGGAGCGGTCAGAGAGTGCAGTGGCGGCAGTTAATAAACGCGAGCACCCTACGGGCGGTTTCTTTTGCGAACAATTTGTGTCATGTCGAATAAACCTAATTCGCGTATATATAGTTTAGGAGGGGTCAGACAGCGCAGGGGCGGCAGTTATTAAACGCGAGCACCCTATGAGCGGTTTCTTTTGCGAACATTTTGTTTCATGTCGAATAAAACTAATTCAGGTATTTAAAGTTTACAAGCGGCCTGCTAGTGCAGGGGCGGCAATTATTAAACGCGAGCACCCTTCGGGCGATTTCTTTTGCAAATATTTTGTTTCATGTAGAGTAAACCTAATTCACGTATTTAAAGTTTAGGAGCGGTCAGAGAGCGCAGTGGTGGCAGTTATTAAACGCAAGCACCCTACGGGCGGTTTCATTTGCGAACATTTTGTGTCATGTCGAATAAACCTAATTCAGCTATTTAAAGTTTAGGAGCGGTCAGACAGCGCAGTGGCGGCAGTTATTAAACGCGAGCACCCTACGGGCGGTTTCTTTTGCAAACATTTTGTTTCATGTAGAATAAACCTAATTCACGTATTTAATGTTTAGGAGCGGCCAGACAGCGCAGTGCCGACAGTTATTAAACGCGAGCACCCTACGGGCGGTTTCTTTTGCGAACATTTTGTTTCATGTCGAATAAACCTAATTCGCGTATATATAGTTTCGGAGCGGCCAGACAGCGCAGTGGCGGCAGTTATTAAACGCGAGCACCCTATGGGCGGTTTCAAGAAGCCGCATTATAAAGCGTGTGAAAGAGGCAAAATATTTTTCTATAATTTTTGACAGCACTCCTGATGTTTCTCGTGTAGATCAAACTTCACAAGTATTAAGATATGTAGTAATGGAGAACAATCGTGTAACTGTTGAGGAGTCATTTATTGATTTTTTAGACACTAAGGACAAAAACGCCGCTAATATAACAAAAATGATCTTGGACAAACTAAAGTCAGATGGACTGAACATAATGGATTGTAGAGGTCGAGGATATGACAACGCGGCTGTGATGATGGACAACACTCTGGCGTTCAAAAAAGAATATCAGATATTAATTCAAAAGCTCAGTTTATCGCATGTTCCAACTACAGTTTAAATTTGGCCGGGATACATGCTGCTAATGCAGAAGTTAACTCGGACTTTCTTTGGCACGTTGGATCGTTTGCACGCATTCTTTTCTATTTTTACTCATCGGTGGGATATATTAACCAATACCACAGGCGCTATCTTAAAAAGTTTAATCGAAACCCGCTGGAGCGCAAGAGGAGATGCTGTTAGAGTAGTAAAAACCAACTTTATGAAGATATTAGAATCACTCGAAATTTTGACAGGTAGAAATGAAAGTACCAATACAAGGGCTACTGCAGGGGGTTTATTGGTTTCTCTTCAATCTTTCACTTTTTTGGCTTATTTTGAATTTTGGGAACCAATTTTAAGGGAAATTAATGACGCACAATCGTATATGCAAAAGAAAGGGTTAAGTGTTAGGGAGTGTGGTATGAAATTAAAAGCTTTAAGTTGTTTCCTCACAGATTCTATAGAAAATATAACTGATTCTTATTTGACTTTTGTGAAAATATATGTTCTGAATTAGGAATTTCAACAGAACAACCTAGACGAATTTCTAGAAATAAGAAAATTGCTAGAAGAGAAGTTAGTAATGAAAATATAACTTACAAGAACAAATTAAGGCGTGAAATAAGTACATGCGTGGAAAAGATAAAACAAGTAATATTAACAAGATTCGAACAGTTGCACGAAGTAGCTGGCAAATTCGGATTGCTTTCGCTCTCTCAGTTATTAAATAATCAATTTGATATTGATCTTTGTGATGCACCTGATGACATAGACAAAGCAGAATTTTTAATTGAAAGAAAGAGACTTCAGAATTTCGTGGAAGCTTCACCTTGTAAAGATACTTTAAAAACCGAAGGACCACTAGAACTCTTGAATTTCATACATAAACATCAGCTGTCAGATTTTGTGCCTAATATTGTAATACTGCTAAGGATTTTTTTAACTCTCGTAGTAAGTGTAGCCACATGCGAAAGAAGTTTCTCAAAACTTAAATTAACTAAAAACTACTTAAGATCAACAATGTCACGTAACAGATTAAATAATCTTGCAATATTGTCAATAGAACATGAACTAGTTGACACTATTGATTTTGAAAATGTGATTAATGACTTTGCAGGCCAAAAAGCGAGGAATGTACTTTTTTAAATTTTCCCAATAAATTTTATTAAGATCTAATGTTATTTTATATATATTTATTATTATTTTGAACCAAAAAAAACTATGTTTTAACTATATTCTGTTCTGAATTTTGAAATTATTTACTCTTGGGGGGGGGGGGGGGGGCACCAAGCCCCAAATACCATAGCTACGCCACTGCCTGTGTGTCAAAAGGAGCACTATCTCGTCGCTAGCGTTTTTCAAAACTAGCGACAGGGGCGCGACTGCGCTTCTTGGCACTAAAAGGTTGTTATCTAATAGATTCAGGCGTTACTTTGCGGAAGTCCATCCTAAATAAGAAAGGGACTAATATATAGCTACTCGCGTTATGCAGCAGTAGTAACTAAAAGGTTGACACTTTCCGTTACCATGTTGTGAGCAGTTTTTGCAACTAGTGTTGTTTCACTACATTTCCAGATAGACTAGATTCTATCGAAAAAAAGCGCACAAAAAAGACTATTAAGAAAATTACAAATTAGATTATATCTTATTAGCGATAAAAAATTCTAATAAGGTTTAAAATACAAAGAAGATTTAACTTTACGTGTTTAAAAATTTTATCTGTAAATAAATATTGATAAACTTTTCTCTAAAAGGTGCGTCGTGCAGTTTTTCCTCCACAACTATAATACCTTGCGAACCAGAGTACAGACAAAAATAAAAATTCTCTATAAAGTTCAAAAGTTGAATAAATAAATTAATTTAAATTTAATTTTCGAGTGAAAAGAATTTAAGGTTTTAAATAAAAGATAATTTCCAATCAGAAACATTTTATTCTACCAAGTTATGAATGAGACCATAAATACTGTTATAATATATTACTTTATATGATTGTTCATTGTTCTTTTCGCGTCAATATATTGTAAAATATTTTGTGATATAATGTAGTAGGCTGTAAAGGGAACCGAATCGCTGTGATTATTAGATAAAGTAGGTATGGTGTCAAACACAAGTTTTAAAATCCTCCCTACGCTAATTATTATTCAAATTTAACAGACTGTTGGGATTAGGTACAATAAAACTTGACAGAAAAGGATTTGTCCATCTACGTAGTGTTCGTACGAAAAAGGCGCTTAAAAGAGCTTACCTTCCGGAGATAGAGATACCATATAGAACCATGTCAGATTTTTAAAAAATAATTTAGGACTTGCAGCCTATAAGAAACGCACTGGTCACTTTCATCAAGTTAAGCGGTACGCAAAGGGAGGTCACAGAAAATATGAGAATATTTTTTACAATTAATCAATATTTTAACAAATAAACTGGCCGTGCTTATGCTGAAAGTTCATTATCCGACTTCAACGATGATTTGGTGGGTTAGCTATGAAGGAGTAACAGCCATATTTTTGTGAAAAATGTTATTTAAACATCAGCAAAAGTGTATCCAGATACCATTCTTGAGAAGATCCTTCAGCACGACTGCGCCGAGTCATAAAGCTCGTCCCGTCCTATCTTGGTTAGAAAATAACTTCCAGATTTTATGAGAGCTCAAGACCGGTCGTCATCTAGTCCTGATCTTAATCCACTGGATAATGATTTATGGTTAGCTTTAGAAAGTATGGCTTATTCTAAACGCAATGAGTCCATAAAAAATACATACACGAAAGTTTTATGGTCTCATAATATGGATATACTATTGACAATGAAGAATTTTCCCAAAGAAAGAGTGGGTGCTTAAAATAAGTAACTGTGTGGCAATAAGTTTATATATATTTTTTTATATTTTTATATTAATACTGATACACTGTAATTGTAATAAGTGTTATGTACAATAAAAAAGGATTTTTTTTTGGTAACAGTGTTTATGGCAACACTATGTAAATCAAGATGATGAAATAAATAATTTAAGAGTGATTAGGTGATCTTCCGTAAACGTCCATATACCGCTCTACCTGTAAAACAAGTGTTAATTAATGTTTATTTGCCGTATTTCTAAAATTAAGATATCTAAATGTAAAGTATATTAATTTATTCACCGACTTCGATTTTACATTCATTACTCTTTATAACAACACACACACACATATATATATATATATATATATATAGATAAAAAAAAATTACAACATATAACTTTATTAACTTCAATTAGCAATTCTCGATAATATTTTAAATTAAAGAATACCACTGTTAATTAATCGGTTAGCACATTTAATACAATGTTTATATGTATATATATATATAAATATATATTTATTTATATATATATATATATATATATATATATATATATATATATATATATATATATAAATATATATATGTGTATATATATATATATACATACTATGTACCGACTTGAAATTTAGTAAGAATATTTTTTTCGTCAGTCAGCTAAGAATGGATTTTACGAAATTTAAAACCCAAGAGGCGTTAAGTAGGCATTTTTGAAGTTCGCAAGGATGACAATGAAAAACTGTTTTTTTTATATATTCAAACAACCAGCGGTACATTTGAGTATATATGTATATTCAAGAATAACTCAAATTCGTATGACTCTTAAGAATGGCGCCACGATCATCAAATATTGCTCTACTTTGGGTGTCATTGGCAAGCTCACTGTGGGTCCTTACCATTGAGAGAGCATAGCTTATGGCTTATCTACCAGATCAAATTAGGGATGAAGAGATCGATAGAGGAACAATAGTATATAGGGTGTAAAACTGATGGCAGCTGGAGGGTCCTGGAGTGGGGACCTCGGAGCAGTAAGGGCATTGTAGGATGTTCATACA
>NW_027181732.1:32500-33769 GCF_028537555.1 Battus philenor | reverse complement strand
CAGGGAGAACATGCTGATTCCTTCAGTGTAGCGCGCGTGCGGCCCAGGACATCTAAGGGCATCACAGACCTGTTATTGCTCAATCTCGTGCGGCTCGAAGCCGCCGGTCCCTCTAAGAAGAATTTTAATACGTCGCCAGTGAGTTGCGCCACCGGAGCGGCGCACACCTAAATGACGACGCCTATTTAGCAGGCTAGAGTCTCGTTCGTTACCGGAATTAACCAGACAAATCGCTCCACCAACTAAGAACGGCCATGCACCACCACCCACCGAATCAAGAAAGAGCTGTTAATCTGTCAATCCTTCCGGTGTCCGGGCCTGGTGAGATTTCCCGTGTTGAGTCAAATTAAGCCGCAGGCTCCACTCCTGGTGGTGCCCTTCCGTCAATTCCTTTAAGTTTCAGCTTTGCAACCATACTCCCCCCGGAGTCCAAAATCTTTGGTTTCCCGGAAGCTGCCCGCCGAGCCATCGTAGTAACGTCGGCGGATCGCTAGATGACATATTTACGGTTAGAACTAGGGCGGTATCTAATCGCCTTCGAACCTCTAACTTTCGTTCTTGATTGATGAAAACACCTTTGGCAAATGCTTTCGCTGATGTTCGTCTTGCGACGATCCAAGAATTTCACCTCTAACGTCGCAATACGAATGCCCCCAGTTATCCCTATTAATCATTACCTCGGAGTTCTGAAAACCAACAAAATAGAACCGAGATCATATTCTATTATTCCATGCACGAAATATTCAAGCAGCATTTTGAGCCCGCTTTGAGCACTCTAATTTGTTCAAAGTAAAATTGTCGGCCCATCTCGACACTCACCGAAGAGCACCGCGATAGGATTTTGATATTGAACCGCCGTTTTACCGACGGCTCACCGACGATATGCTCCGCAGACGTGTCAGTATCACCGCGGATGCGGTGCACCGACAGCGCGGCGCACAAATGCAACTACGAGCTTTTTAACCGCAACAATTTTAGTATACGCTATTGGAGCTGGAGTTACCGCGGCTGCTGGCACCAGACTTGCCCTCCAATTGTTCCTCGTTAAAATATTTAAAGTGTACTCATTCCGATTACGAGGCCTCGTAAGAGTCCCGTATCGTTATTTTTCGTCACTACCTCCCCGTGCCGGGAGTGGGTAATTTGCGCGCCTGCTGCCTTCCTTGGATGTGGTAGCCGTTTCTCAGGCTCCCTCTCCGGAATCGAACCCTGATTCCCCGTTACCCGTGACAACCATGGTAGTCGCAGAAACTACCATCGAAAGTTGAT
>NW_027181732.1:20000-25000 GCF_028537555.1 Battus philenor | reverse complement strand
CTAGGCGCGCGCGCACATGAACATCACGTAATGTTTACTTACATATGTTTGTGTGTGCGTTACGCTTGCCGCGCAAGAAAACATTCACCGCCTGCCGGTCGCATCCGTCGGAGACGCGTCGTCTGTGCTTCCGATATATTTTATTATATCGTATACACGAACCGATGAGCTCGGACGAAGACCGCACTACGAAGACTCGCGTCTTAGCGATGCGTGTAATCTTTTCACACTCGTTTCATATTCAATACAATTCGATATATTTAAACGGACCGTAAACGCGCTCCGCGCGTACGCGGACGTGAGGGGTGCAGCACCCCGCCGTCCGTCGTCCGTCGCGAAGAACGTTCAACGGAAACCGTCAATTGTTCGAAAGAGCGCGCGCCCGCTCGCCCGCGCGCGGTAGTGCGGCAGCGGCAGCGCGACGACAGCGACGGCGGATAGTGAGAGAGAGAGAGTGAGAGCCGCGGCGGCGCGGACGAGAGACTCTTATTAGAGATCGTCCCATCGCACCGTCCGCGAGCTCGTTCATCACCCCCCACCAACCCGCCGCCGCCGCGTCGCGCGTCACCGCCGCGCGCATCGACCGGCGCGAGCGCACGTAGCGCGCGTTCTACACCGAACAGTGTGGTTTTTATATTTTAACAGCCGGCCCTCAGACAGGAGTGGTCCTGGATATTTCTCCACGGACCGCAATGTGCGTTCGAAATGTCGATGTTCAAATGTGTCCTGCAGTTCACACTATGACGCGCAGTTAACTGCGTTCTTCATCGACCCGCGAGCCAAGTGATCCACCGTCCAGGGTAATGGTTTTTTCTTAATGTTGTTATTACTTACGGTAGCGGCCTACGGCTCTCGCCGTCGGCCACTTGATTGTCCGTTTTTATGTATTAACGTCGAAAGTTGGTCGAATTCATGTGCGCCGAGGCGTTCATAAAGAAACGGCACCGAAAAAGCTTAACGCCCCGACGCGAATCCTTTAGAATGATGAACGACGACGACCCGCGCACCCCCCAACGAGCTGGCGTGACGCACGACATTGTCATCTTTCTAACCGCTTAAATTTCGTTTTGTATAGCGCCAACCGACAATAAAGGGCCTGAGCTAGGCAGTGGGGATTTTCACCGCTTCGAACGCTCCGTTTGGTATGCCCCGGTCGGCGCTCGTCTCTCGGCGTTTTTCCGCCACCCGGCCGCTTCGACGGCGGCGGAGGCAGCGGCGGCGGTAGCACTTTCGACGAATGCCACCACCGCCACCGGCCACCGCCACGGCGCCGTCGCCGCTGCGCCGTTAGGCGTAATAGACGCTAGAGACAATTATTTCACATTTTATTTTTTATACATATATACAAACACGCACACACACACGCACGCACACGCGCGCGCGCTCGTCCGCATTAGATACGAACAGCAGCGCGCGCGTACGTACATATATATGTATATATGTCGTATATATATATATCATTATGGATGTATTACATATATATATGTGTAAACACGGTATGTACGAAGTCGTCGTCGTCGTCGTCGTCGTCGTCGCAACAGCAACAACAGCAACAGCGGCGCAACAACGTTCGTGAACATATCACGCGTCTCGCACACATACACACACGTTAATGATCCTTCCGCAGGTTCCCCTACGGAAACCTTGTTACGACTTTTACTTCCTCTAAATGATCAAGTTTGGTCAACTTCCCAGCAACGCCGACGGCCGTGAAGCCACCGCGTGTCGGTCCGAAGACCTCACTAAATCATTCAATCGGTAGTAGCGACGGGCGGTGTGTACAAAGGGCAGGGACGTAATCAACGCGAGCTTATGACTCGCGCTTACTAGGAATTCCTCGTTTATGGGGGATAATTGCAAACCCCAATCCCCAGCACGAAGGAGTTTCAACGGGTTGCCCGGGCCTCTAGGCCAGGGAGAACATGCTGATTCCTTCAGTGTAGCGCGCGTGCGGCCCAGGACATCTAAGGGCATCACAGACCTGTTATTGCTCAATCTCGTGCGGCTCGAAGCCGCCGGTCCCTCTAAGAAGAATTTTAATACGTCGCCAGTGAGTTGCGCCACCGGAGCGGCGCACACCTAAATGACGACGCCTATTTAGCAGGCTAGAGTCTCGTTCGTTACCGGAATTAACCAGACAAATCGCTCCACCAACTAAGAACGGCCATGCACCACCACCCACCGAATCAAGAAAGAGCTGTTAATCTGTCAATCCTTCCGGTGTCCGGGCCTGGTGAGATTTCCCGTGTTGAGTCAAATTAAGCCGCAGGCTCCACTCCTGGTGGTGCCCTTCCGTCAATTCCTTTAAGTTTCAGCTTTGCAACCATACTCCCCCCGGAGTCCAAAATCTTTGGTTTCCCGGAAGCTGCCCGCCGAGCCATCGTAGTAACGTCGGCGGATCGCTAGATGACATATTTACGGTTAGAACTAGGGCGGTATCTAATCGCCTTCGAACCTCTAACTTTCGTTCTTGATTGATGAAAACACCTTTGGCAAATGCTTTCGCTGATGTTCGTCTTGCGACGATCCAAGAATTTCACCTCTAACGTCGCAATACGAATGCCCCCAGTTATCCCTATTAATCATTACCTCGGAGTTCTGAAAACCAACAAAATAGAACCGAGATCATATTCTATTATTCCATGCACGAAATATTCAAGCAGCATTTTGAGCCCGCTTTGAGCACTCTAATTTGTTCAAAGTAAAATTGTCGGCCCATCTCGACACTCACCGAAGAGCACCGCGATAGGATTTTGATATTGAACCGCCGTTTTACCGACGGCTCACCGACGATATGCTCCGCAGACGTGTCAGTATCACCGCGGATGCGGTGCACCGACAGCGCGGCGCACAAATGCAACTACGAGCTTTTTAACCGCAACAATTTTAGTATACGCTATTGGAGCTGGAGTTACCGCGGCTGCTGGCACCAGACTTGCCCTCCAATTGTTCCTCGTTAAAATATTTAAAGTGTACTCATTCCGATTACGAGGCCTCGTAAGAGTCCCGTATCGTTATTTTTCGTCACTACCTCCCCGTGCCGGGAGTGGGTAATTTGCGCGCCTGCTGCCTTCCTTGGATGTGGTAGCCGTTTCTCAGGCTCCCTCTCCGGAATCGAACCCTGATTCCCCGTTACCCGTGACAACCATGGTAGTCGCAGAAACTACCATCGAAAGTTGATAAGGCAGACATTTGAAAGATGCGTCGCCGGTGCTGGACCATGCGATCGGCAAAAGTTATCCAGATTCATCAAAATTAACGACTTCGGACGCGAGGCCCTCCGTCGATTGGTTTTGATCTAATAAAAGCACTCATCCCATCACTGGTCAGAGTTCTGATTGCATGTATTAGCTCTAGAATTACCACAGTTATCCAAGTAACCGAGGTAAGATCTAAGGAACCAAAACTGATATATTGAGCCATTCGCGGTATCGCCTTAATACGGCTTGCACTGAGACATGCATGGCTTAATCTTTGAGACAAGCATATAACTACTGGCAGGATCAACCAGGGAGCTAGCTAGAGCTAACACACACCAACACCGCACATACGAGAGATATGAGGGTGATGATGATATGATAGACGTGTGACAAGCGACGCGTCGGACGTTCGAAACGCCGTGACGCGCCGGTGCCTAGGTAGCTTTTTGCGTGCGTGCGTGCGTGCGTATTTATTACAATACACACACAACACCACACCGCAACAACAAAATGAATTCGTTTTTCTATCTGTTCACGGAGGAAAATGTATATCTCAACACTCGCCTCGCGTTCGTCCAGATTTACTTTGGACGCGGCATCGCGTCCGATTCATCGGAACGTTCTTTGACGAGACACATACAAATCTTCACTTTTATAAAATATCGTTTCGCAAAACGAACAATGACCGATTTCCAGCCCGGTTTTAGAGAGATCCGAAATCCTTGATTTATATATCATGATCGACCGTCGCGCGACTAGCGCGCGACGAGCTCGTTGATGCGATGCGTTAAGGGCCGCCCCGAAGTCGACTCGGGAGCCCAACGCCGTTCGCGTTAATTAAACGAGACGTTCTCTTACGCCTTCCGCTCTTACATAACGGAGACGTCGTCCGACACAGTTTACGGTGTGTTGTTGTGGGGAGATGATCCCCTTTTTCTTCCCTCCTCCGCCGCCGCTGTGTCGTTCGTGCGTTTGTCGGTTATAGAAGTTTCAGTTTCGGGCGTTCTCGTTGGTGGCGCGCGTTGTTTGTGTATCGGTGTTATTAGTTTTGTTCGATTCGCGCGCGTTTTCTAAGAATAATTTTTAATTTTTTTTTTTTTTATTTAAAAAAAAAAAAAAAAAACTAAATCTAAAAAAAACGCAATCTCCGCAAACAAACTAACACCACCACACCACACACACCCCACCAACCAAAAAAACACACTCCACACTCCACAACCACCAACAAACAAAACAAAACAGAAGAGCATCGGAGAGAACTCTATTCGGCCGACCGGCGCGTCTCGCGCCAGTCCCATGTATATGCGGGAACGACTGTATGCGTCTCCGCGTAGCGCGATAGAGCGTTCGCGTATCGATTGCATACCACCGATCTACATATCTATATCTGACCCTGATCTCGATGTCATCGTCGTCGTCATCATCATCATCATCATCATCATCATCATCATCATCATCATCATCATCGTTCGACCCGATCGCGGATTGCGCGTAGCCAGCCGCCGATGCGTTCGCGTATCGATTTCTGAAAACGACAGAGTCCGGTCCCGTTCGCGTATCGATGCATAAATTTCGTGCTGATGACGATCGCACTCTTTCATACGCGATGTCGACTGAGACAAAGAAAGGTGTCGTCGTCGTCGTCGTCGTCGTCGTCGTCGTCGTCGTCGAGACGGTAGCGGTCCGTAATAAAGATCGTGCGGCCCGGCCTCGGGGTGCGGATAGTCACTCGGGCGTTCGCGTATCGATTTCGGAAAACGACAGAGTCCGGTCCCGTTCGTGTATCGATTTTCTAACGTG
>NW_027181732.1:10000-12500 GCF_028537555.1 Battus philenor | reverse complement strand
CGCCCCGACGCGAATCCTTTAGAATGATGAACGACGACGACCCGCGCACCCCCCAACGAGCTGGCGTGACGCACGACATTGTCATCTTTCTAACCGCTTAAATTTCGTTTTGTATAGCGCCAACCGACAATAAAGGGCCTGAGCTAGGCAGTGGGGATTTTCACCGCTTCGAACGCTCCGTTTGGTATGCCCCGGTCGGCGCTCGTCTCTCGGCGTTTTTCCGCCACCCGGCCGCTTCGA
Organism: Battus philenor; assembly: GCF_028537555.1. Lineage (NCBI taxonomy): Eukaryota > Metazoa > Arthropoda > Insecta > Lepidoptera > Papilionidae > Battus > Battus philenor. Next base: position 12,260 of record NW_027181732.1, on the reverse strand, counting down.
CGGCGGCGGAGGCAGCGGCGGCGGTAGCACTTTCGACGAATGCCACCACCGCCACCGGCCACCGCCACGGCGCCGTCGCCGCTGCGCCGTTAGGCGTAATAGACGCTAGAGACAATTATTTCACATTTTATTTTTTATACATATATACAAACACGCACACACACACGCACGCACACGCGCGCGCGCTCGTCCGCATTAGATACGAACAGCAGCGCGCGCGTACGTACATATATATGTATATATGTCGTATATATATATATCATTATGGATGTATTACATATATATATGTGTAAACACGGTATGTACGAAGTCGTCGTCGTCGTCGTCGTCGTCGTCGCAACAGCAACAACAGCAACAGCGGCGCAACAACGTTCGTGAACATATCACGCGTCTCGCACACATACACACACGTTAATGATCCTTCCGCAGGTTCCCCTACGGAAACCTTGTTACGACTTTTACTTCCTCTAAATGATCAAGTTTGGTCAACTTCCCAGCAACGCCGACGGCCGTGAAGCCACCGCGTGTCGGTCCGAAGACCTCACTAAATCATTCAATCGGTAGTAGCGACGGGCGGTGTGTACAAAGGGCAGGGACGTAATCAACGCGAGCTTATGACTCGCGCTTACTAGGAATTCCTCGTTTATGGGGGATAATTGCAAACCCCAATCCCCAGCACGAAGGAGTTTCAACGGGTTGCCCGGGCCTCTAGGCCAGGGAGAACATGCTGATTCCTTCAGTGTAGCGCGCGTGCGGCCCAGGACATCTAAGGGCATCACAGACCTGTTATTGCTCAATCTCGTGCGGCTCGAAGCCGCCGGTCCCTCTAAGAAGAATTTTAATACGTCGCCAGTGAGTTGCGCCACCGGAGCGGCGCACACCTAAATGACGACGCCTATTTAGCAGGCTAGAGTCTCGTTCGTTACCGGAATTAACCAGACAAATCGCTCCACCAACTAAGAACGGCCATGCACCACCACCCACCGAATCAAGAAAGAGCTGTTAATCTGTCAATCCTTCCGGTGTCCGGGCCTGGTGAGATTTCCCGTGTTGAGTCAAATTAAGCCGCAGGCTCCACTCCTGGTGGTGCCCTTCCGTCAATTCCTTTAAGTTTCAGCTTTGCAACCATACTCCCCCCGGAGTCCAAAATCTTTGGTTTCCCGGAAGCTGCCCGCCGAGCCATCGTAGTAACGTCGGCGGATCGCTAGATGACATATTTACGGTTAGAACTAGGGCGGTATCTAATCGCCTTCGAACCTCTAACTTTCGTTCTTGATTGATGAAAACACCTTTGGCAAATGCTTTCGCTGATGTTCGTCTTGCGACGATCCAAGAATTTCACCTCTAACGTCGCAATACGAATGCCCCCAGTTATCCCTATTAATCATTACCTCGGAGTTCTGAAAACCAACAAAATAGAACCGAGATCATATTCTATTATTCCATGCACGAAATATTCAAGCAGCATTTTGAGCCCGCTTTGAGCACTCTAATTTGTTCAAAGTAAAATTGTCGGCCCATCTCGACACTCACCGAAGAGCACCGCGATAGGATTTTGATATTGAACCGCCGTTTTACCGACGGCTCACCGACGATATGCTCCGCAGACGTGTCAGTATCACCGCGGATGCGGTGCACCGACAGCGCGGCGCACAAATGCAACTACGAGCTTTTTAACCGCAACAATTTTAGTATACGCTATTGGAGCTGGAGTTACCGCGGCTGCTGGCACCAGACTTGCCCTCCAATTGTTCCTCGTTAAAATATTTAAAGTGTACTCATTCCGATTACGAGGCCTCGTAAGAGTCCCGTATCGTTATTTTTCGTCACTACCTCCCCGTGCCGGGAGTGGGTAATTTGCGCGCCTGCTGCCTTCCTTGGATGTGGTAGCCGTTTCTCAGGCTCCCTCTCCGGAATCGAACCCTGATTCCCCGTTACCCGTGACAACCATGGTAGTCGCAGAAACTACCATCGAAAGTTGATAAGGCAGACATTTGAAAGATGCGTCGCCGGTGCTGGACCATGCGATCGGCAAAAGTTATCCAGATTCATCAAAATTAACGACTTCGGACGCGAGGCCCTCCGTCGATTGGTTTTGATCTAATAAAAGCACTCATCCCATCACTGGTCAGAGTTCTGATTGCATGTATTAGCTCTAGAATTACCACAGTTATCCAAGTAACCGAGGTAAGATCTAAGGAACCAAAACTGATATATTGAGCCATTCGCGGTATCGCCTTAATACGGCTTGCACTGAGAC
>NW_027181732.1:0-2500 GCF_028537555.1 Battus philenor | reverse complement strand
AACGCGCTCCGCGCGTACGCGGACGTGAGGGGTGCAGCACCCCGCCGTCCGTCGTCCGTCGCGAAGAACGTTCAACGGAAACCGTCAATTGTTCGAAAGAGCGCGCGCCCGCTCGCCCGCGCGCGGTAGTGCGGCAGCGGCAGCGCGACGACAGCGACGGCGGATAGTGAGAGAGAGAGAGTGAGAGCCGCGGCGGCGCGGACGAGAGACTCTTATTAGAGATCGTCCCATCGCACCGTCCGCGAGCTCGTTCATCACCCCCCACCAACCCGCCGCCGCCGCGTCGCGCGTCACCGCCGCGCGCATCGACCGGCGCGAGCGCACGTAGCGCGCGTTCTACACCGAACAGTGTGGTTTTTATATTTTAACAGCCGGCCCTCAGACAGGAGTGGTCCTGGATATTTCTCCACGGACCGCAATGTGCGTTCGAAATGTCGATGTTCAAATGTGTCCTGCAGTTCACACTATGACGCGCAGTTAACTGCGTTCTTCATCGACCCGCGAGCCAAGTGATCCACCGTCCAGGGTAATGGTTTTTTCTTAATGTTGTTATTACTTACGGTAGCGGCCTACGGCTCTCGCCGTCGGCCACTTGATTGTCCGTTTTTATGTATTAACGTCGAAAGTTGGTCGAATTCATGTGCGCCGAGGCGTTCATAAAGAAACGGCACCGAAAAAGCTTAACGCCCCGACGCGAATCCTTTAGAATGATGAACGACGACGACCCGCGCACCCCCCAACGAGCTGGCGTGACGCACGACATTGTCATCTTTCTAACCGCTTAAATTTCGTTTTGTATAGCGCCAACCGACAATAAAGGGCCTGAGCTAGGCAGTGGGGATTTTCACCGCTTCGAACGCTCCGTTTGGTATGCCCCGGTCGGCGCTCGTCTCTCGGCGTTTTTCCGCCACCCGGCCGCTTCGACGGCGGCGGAGGCAGCGGCGGCGGTAGCACTTTCGACGAATGCCACCACCGCCACCGGCCACCGCCACGGCGCCGTCGCCGCTGCGCCGTTAGGCGTAATAGACGCTAGAGACAATTATTTCACATTTTATTTTTTATACATATATACAAACACGCACACACACACGCACGCACACGCGCGCGCGCTCGTCCGCATTAGATACGAACAGCAGCGCGCGCGTACGTACATATATATGTATATATGTCGTATATATATATATCATTATGGATGTATTACATATATATATGTGTAAACACGGTATGTACGAAGTCGTCGTCGTCGTCGTCGTCGTCGTCGCAACAGCAACAACAGCAACAGCGGCGCAACAACGTTCGTGAACATATCACGCGTCTCGCACACATACACACACGTTAATGATCCTTCCGCAGGTTCCCCTACGGAAACCTTGTTACGACTTTTACTTCCTCTAAATGATCAAGTTTGGTCAACTTCCCAGCAACGCCGACGGCCGTGAAGCCACCGCGTGTCGGTCCGAAGACCTCACTAAATCATTCAATCGGTAGTAGCGACGGGCGGTGTGTACAAAGGGCAGGGACGTAATCAACGCGAGCTTATGACTCGCGCTTACTAGGAATTCCTCGTTTATGGGGGATAATTGCAAACCCCAATCCCCAGCACGAAGGAGTTTCAACGGGTTGCCCGGGCCTCTAGGCCAGGGAGAACATGCTGATTCCTTCAGTGTAGCGCGCGTGCGGCCCAGGACATCTAAGGGCATCACAGACCTGTTATTGCTCAATCTCGTGCGGCTCGAAGCCGCCGGTCCCTCTAAGAAGAATTTTAATACGTCGCCAGTGAGTTGCGCCACCGGAGCGGCGCACACCTAAATGACGACGCCTATTTAGCAGGCTAGAGTCTCGTTCGTTACCGGAATTAACCAGACAAATCGCTCCACCAACTAAGAACGGCCATGCACCACCACCCACCGAATCAAGAAAGAGCTGTTAATCTGTCAATCCTTCCGGTGTCCGGGCCTGGTGAGATTTCCCGTGTTGAGTCAAATTAAGCCGCAGGCTCCACTCCTGGTGGTGCCCTTCCGTCAATTCCTTTAAGTTTCAGCTTTGCAACCATACTCCCCCCGGAGTCCAAAATCTTTGGTTTCCCGGAAGCTGCCCGCCGAGCCATCGTAGTAACGTCGGCGGATCGCTAGATGACATATTTACGGTTAGAACTAGGGCGGTATCTAATCGCCTTCGAACCTCTAACTTTCGTTCTTGATTGATGAAAACACCTTTGGCAAATGCTTTCGCTGATGTTCGTCTTGCGACGATCCAAGAATTTCACCTCTAACGTCGCAATACGAATGCCCCCAGTTATCCCTATTAATCATTACCTCGGAGTTCTGAAAACCAACAAAATAGAACCGAGATCATATTCTATTATTCCATGCACGAAATATTCAAGCAGCATTTTGAGCCCGCTTTGAGCACTCTAATTTGTTCAAAGTAAAATTGTCGGCCCATCTCGACACTCACCGAAGAGCACCGCGATAGGATTTTGATATTGAACCGCCGTTTT
>NW_027181731.1:0-36802 GCF_028537555.1 Battus philenor | reverse complement strand
TATATTTAGGACTTTCGCAAAGTAACGCCTGAATCCATTAGACAGTCATCAACAACCTCGAATTTTAGGACATATCCATCATCGATAATCAGTATATGGCAAGCCAAAAGCGGACAAGAAGATCTTCATTATGCACAGGTTGTACTCTAGCGCGTTGGAGACCGCGGCACCAGCGAATACCTGCATATCCTGGATACAGTACCGGGTTATGTGGTGAGTGCCTCAAAGCGCCTCCCCGGTATCCCTGGGCAAGCACCTCTTCCTGCAAGCTTGCTGTGCGCTGAACCTCTGCCGACGCCTCAAGTCTCTCGAGCATCCGCTGCTGCCCTCTATAAAGTCTCCGCTCGCTGTGACTCAACGGTCTAGGCTTTTTAACTCCAAATATTTTTCCGCTGCTTTTACCGGGCTAACATCATACATGGTAAGCTTCGCGGAAGGAAATGCCTTTGAGACAATACGTCTCATGTTCTTGATGTACACAACGTGTTTAGTCGAAGCAAAATTATGTTGTGTATATCTAACACTCGACTTTCTCGAGCTAATGAATCTTTTATGAGCAACGCATGCAAACGCTCTTACACTGTGATCCCACAAAATTTCCGGTAGGTTCGTTGTACTAGTTTTAAAACAATTATTAAAGATTTTTTTGGTGCCATCGATTACTACACTAATGTTTTTATAAGATTTCATAGCAGACACCATACTTTGGCAATGTATTTAAATCCATGTTATTATGGTTATTAAATATTTATTTCCTATTCTTTTAAAAATATAGTTCCGTTAAGTTTTTTTCACCCGTTCTCAGGTCTGAAGCATTTAGTTTACGAACAGATAGTAGACGCATTTTCACTTCAACAGATTTGATCCATTCTATGCTTAATAAAGAATTTTTAAATATGGATTAAATTTATTCTCAATTTCAAGGTCGCGCCGGGAGTCCCGGGCATCTGTGCGGCGTCGCGTCGCGACACCGCTGGCGCAGCGCTCTCAATGTACGTCGCCCCATCCGGTATCCGGGGTCATTAGCTGGAATGAACACGCGCGCGGTACAGGAGCTATCAAAAACCAGATTAGCGGCGGTCCGCGGGGCCGCCCACATCCGAGTTTCCCTCGAAGGGATTAATGCCGGCGCATAATAATGGAATTAAAACTCACCAGAGTATTATAAACCGATCGCAGATTTATCGCTCCCCCGCCCCGCGCGACTAATTAAGGCTTCGCTGACACCTGTTGCGGGCGCGGCGGTACTGGGCTGAAGGGGTAATCTAGCAACGACAGCGCTCTACGCAGCGGCCCGAGGCTGCAGCGCAACACGGCCGCTGCTATTTTTCGCTGTGTGATTTCGTAAATTTTGTGTTCTCTAGCTTCTTTGTCACATCACTGAAGACCTCATTAAATAATTTATAAAGAGAGTCGGCAACTCCACGAGGTGCGTCAGCGAGTGCTGGCCGGGCGGCACGTGCGACACGCAGCGCGAGCCATATTGTGTTAGAGTTCACGAAGATCAAACCTGCAGCGCCGAGCCGGCGGCCGACTATCTATTCATTTATTCACGTCGTTAACCACGGTGTGATCATTTACAGTTGTCACCTGTGTACGCCAAGAGTATAATGTTAGTGAAGCATAATTTGATAGAAACAAGGATAAAATTTAGTTCCCCTGTAGAGGCATCTTCCAATTTAAAACTATGTGATCTGACAAAAGCCTACAACAAACTCGGACACCGTCCCGCATACTTTCGACTTTAAGCCGATGCGTGGGAGGTTCGAACATTTGGGATATGGTCGTCTGCGTAACCGAGACGGACACATCTGTTCATCCTGTTCAGCGGCGGCCGCGGCGTCGCGCGCTGTTGCGATTTTGGTGTCGCTCGATAACAAAGCCCGTCATCAGCAACGAGCTGTTTGTTGTAGACGAGAACTCCATGCGTCCCACCAAGATTAAAAAATTCACAATACATAATATTTTTGTCTAAATAGGCATAAACATGTGTATTTCAATTGTTGATTATTTTATCATTATTAGTGGTGAGCTACCACCGGCTCGGAACGTTGATCTGTTGAGAGGAGCCGGATAGAAACTTATCAGATGCTCCTTTTAATGATTTTTTTTTCATATGTACGTTATAATATTAAGCATGTAAATGAGTCAACAAATTAAATTCTACACATTCCGATCTACTAAAAACTTTTGAACGCTATAATAAGATTAATTTAATGATATTATTTTAATTTTAGATTTAAAACTAAGAAACGGGAGGTCTGACAAAACTTTTGGAACTTTATTATATTTGCTTATACCCAAACCCCTGAAGGTTTTTTTAATTTTTTGGGATGAAATTTAGGTGTCTCGAGTTTATTTTTAAAAAAGTTTTTTCGATAATTTTCCTTGGGGTTGGTAAAATTGTGTGTATAAGGCTTCTTCCGCGTCTGATCGAGCCAGTGTTTTGCATGAAAATTGAAATAATTTCTGCACCTACATTTTCAAACTTTACTGCTGCGCTCTGTGCTCGAATGAGACTCTAGAACGACCGATGCAGAATATGGACACCCTAATTGCTAAGAATAAGCTTATTGCAGCGCCGCGTGTGTTTATTCGAGTAGGCATGTGCATGTGCATGCACTTTTAAATCGTCGATTTCTTTAACATCATAAGTAGTAAGCTGCCTCCGGTTCGTTAAGCTGGCGTAGAGAAGAACTGGCGAAACTCAACAATTGCTCTTTTAAATACAACATTACTTTTTTTCATGTTTACATTTTAATATCGAACATGTAAATGAGTCAATAAACCAAATTTTTCATATTTCGATCAACTAAAAATCCTTGAATGCTGTAATAACACTTATTCGATAATATACCTTTGATTTAACATTTTTAGTTAAGAAGCAGCAGGTCTAAGACATCTGGCGGAACTTTGTTATACAAGCTTACACCCAGAGCGATGAGAGATTTGTTAACATTTTTTTCTTTAAAATAATTTTCATTAAAATAATATTGTCATAATAAATCTCAAATTAAAGTTAAACTGCACGTTACAAAATACACGTTTCTCTATGAAATAATTAATTTTAGTCATGTACGTGTTTCGCTTGTAATTTCTCGGTACTGAGACAATTTACTTCATTATAATTACTTCACAGTTGTATCCTTTACTTTCGTTTATTACATGTTTGTCTATTTTTTCACAACGCGGTACTAATATTGTCACTGATATCATTGATATGGAGTATGATGATTGCTCGAAAGTAATTCTTCTGTGGAATTGATTTTGTTGTTTCATTGTAGACGTGTGTATAGTTTACAACGAAATCATATACTGTAGTTACAGTGCAGCAACCTGCGAGTGTTGCGGCGCACGACAATATACTTAGCGAAGGATCTTACATTTGACATTCGACAATCACCGTCTCGAATATGTGATTGTTTGATGTTTACGTTTAATTTTCATTCACTGTTTACAATTAAGCAATATCATTTAAAGACGTTTATTGAACCACATATTCAAAGTGTGCTTATAAACAAGGCACTACGAACGACTTTTCGCATGCCGTCTGTCCGTATCGTCGCAATTCTCAGTTCTACAGCTGCACGTGCACACAGGATCTCAGGACTTAGTCGCCTGGTCGCGACATCTTCAGCGCGTGGCCGCGCAGGCTTAGAGCAACCATTGGCGCATTCGCTCAATAATAGTGAACAGAGGTGTTATTTTCATTGCATTGCAGGTGTTAGTTTTCTTATAATGTCATAATACTGAAACTGTAAAACGTAACTGTTAAAAAAATTATGCACGCGCTATTCTTGTAACTTTTCTTAATGATTAGGTCATAAATATAATAAAAGAAGACACTTTGAACAGTTCAAGCGAAGAACTAAACGAACCTTCATTAATTTATTTGTTCATATATTTGCTCTATCGATATTAACATTTCATCGCGATTTCCTTTATAAATTATAAGAGCAGATAAAGTTCAGTTGTGTAGTCGGGGCCGCAAGCGACGTCCCGGAAATACAACGACGTGGCGTGCTTGCAGGCCGCCGCGGCTCGGGAGCGCTTGTGTTGTTGCTACTCGATCGCGTCTTATGTTCAGCTGTTAACGAATGGTGTACTTCCCCCACGTCCTGCGCACCCCCGCGCGCACCCCTTTCCCCGCACATCCCCCCCCCCCGCGCGCGCTCCCCGCGCACCGTAGTCGTTACCGTTTGTTCGCAGACGCACAATAAAACAAAGCGAGGCGAAGCATTAGCTCCGGAGTGCGCCGGTTGCCCGCGACCAGAGGCGGCTCTGTCGCGACACTTGTGAACGAAATTTATTTTTAAACTGTCGAAGAGATTATAAATAATCATTAGAGCAACGTCTTCATATAACAAATAAGCACTACGCACGCTGTGTGTCTCGGCGCCGACCGATGTCCGTATCAACATTAGACAGCTCGGTGACACGAAATAACTTGTAACGCAAGCGGGATCCGGCGGGGGACACGCTCAGCACAACCCTATTTAAATTTGAGTGTAAACAACGTATGGAATTCCGAACTGCAACTGGAGTGAGGCGGCAGCAATTTATAAATTTTGTAGAACCATTCGCTTCAGCACAATGTTAATAGAAGGCAGCACGCGCCGCAGCTCCCGAACTACACGCACGTGCAAACCTTCTGTAAAACTTAATTTCAAGCATAGTGTACAAGAAATGTATATTAATTGAAAATAGAGTCGAAGTAAATCACGCAGTCGCTGAGATGCGGTTTGGTAGCATCCCGTCATCCCGTCGCGCCGCGTGACGGTGCTCTGTCATCGTTTTAACAAATTCCAACTGACACGAGTTGTACACGTGCAGCGTGCGCGTGCGCGTGCGGCGCCGAGGCGACTGCGCGCTTCACATTTGTCGAGCGTCCAGCTGAAGGATTTTTTGGCCAAAATACATTAGATGCTTGTCTGCGATCAAAATATTATTCGAACTTTGTTCAAACGGCGTTCATGAATAGTTGGCAGCCATGCCGCCAGGCACTGCGCTATACAATACAAACACAAAGTATATTCACGGTCGCAATAATTTCGTTACATCTCATCGCGAGCGTAATTCCGACAAAAATTTATATAAAAGTGTATTTTGGAGATATAAAAGCTTTCCAAAGCTTTTCCATTTAAGACGCTTCAAAGCTCCCGTGTTACCCTTATTTTCAGTAATCGTGTGTTCGTGTACCGGGAGCAGGGCGGCGCGCGCCCGGAAGCCTTTTAAAATTATTTTGATCTGGAGCTCCTCTGGAGTTGTATTGCGATACGCGCGCCGTTAACCCACCGCTCGGACCGGTCGCACTTGGCTACGCCAAGGAAATTGTATTATTTTTTAACAAATTATTTTTTATTTGCATGCACTCTCGGAGCTCATGAAAAAATAATCGATGGCAAAGGCAGACGTCAAAGCTGTCGGGACACGCGGCTTACTACAGAGGGGAGCCCTCAGCTCTGCCATAGAGTGTGAACGGAAGTTCGTATTCGACTTAAGCATTGGCGCTCCCACATTATCCGAAACGATATATCTCACTCGATTTACATAGTATATACGCAGTGAGTGAATAGAAACGTGGATGTACTATAACACATCTGGATGTGTTATAGTACATTTAATGTTCAAACGCTTCTTATTTATATTATATTTGTTACGCCATATTGTTGAGGTGCCAAGGTTGTTTTTGTTTCCTAATAACTTCAAGTGTTCACAATCGCCGCTTTTAAGGAGAAATAAGACTTAGTAAGACTCCTGTTCACCAAAGTGCGTGGTTGCCGACACTATCGCAAAGCCAGGCGCGGCAGCCTTTCTGTTGGGCTCCTAATTTACTTTAATTTTTTTCGTCGCACGTCCGCTACGCAATGAACATAAGCCGCTCCGATAGTTTTTTACACTTACTTATTATATATTGACTTAGCAACGCGCGAAACGATCGCAGCTTGTAAAATATTAGTACTAATGTTGTGCGGGTTGAGCCGCGAGCGACGGTTCAATTGCCGCCGCCGAGATCGCATGCGTGTGTGCGCTGACAAGGCGACTGCATACAAACTGCAACTCGGAGCGGCCTCGCGACAGCGTCGCGCGCGTGCCCTCTCAACGTAATCGGCAGCTGCCCTTCATTCATAAATATCTCGGTAGAGTCACGATCCGACTGGAAGTCTGTACAGTCAAAACAACAGGCCTCCATCAAACTAATTTAGCGTCAGTACACTGGTTGTAATATTAATTCTGGGAAGTACGTCGAGAGCATTAGACGCGCGTGAGCTAGCAAACAGGCGGAGCCGCAGAGCGCATCCGCTGGACCACTTGTCAAGTATTAAATATACATTGCTTTTACAAGAAGTGTGTGCTCAGTTCAGTTCAATAACGTATTCTCCTCTCGTACCTGGCCTTGATAACTTTCTGTAAATTTTTTACCTTTTATTATATTTTAATGTAAATCTAATCGCCAAGACCCATGTGCGTAGCGGCCGTATTTGTATTGGGCGTAGTAACGTAGCCGCGTACAAATAGTAGCGGTGCCCGTAGCCGAACGCGTAGCAATGCGCGTAGCCGGGCGCGTAGCGGTGCGCGTGTAGCCAGATCTCGGAAACAAGACAAAATGTCTAATCTTAGTTAACGTAGTTATATCTACATTATCGTAATTTTATTTCACTGGATTTAAGTAATTTCAATTCATGTCCCAATGCGCTAGATGGCGTAATAAGTTGATTGAACGGCAGCTATGAAACGTTCTGTCGTATTGCAAACAGGCTGAGAGATTTTTACCGATAATAAACTCTTCGTAATCGACAGCTGGTTTTCGTCGCAGATCCGCGAACGCATCTGATTCTCCTACAAGAAAGTGAGCAGCGGTTAATAGTAAAGTATTATCACTTAATTCAGATATTGAACGTGAACTCAGTACGTATCATTGATTTAAATTTTCGATGGATGTAGGTCCCGATACCTATATACATTCCCTTACTGCAGCGTTCTTAGCGCGTAAGTGATACTGCAAGTAAATGTTATGTTGACTAATTCCAAGTGTTGTGTAATGGAAGAGAAGTCTTTTAAATATTCCGGCCGCGAACGTCTTGACCAGGCAAAGGCTGATACTAACAAGGACGCGATTCAAAGGCAAGAGTCACGAGACAAGGGGGGAGGGGGGAGGGGCGCTGGAGCGCTAGTCTTACGATATTGCTTTTGAAGAAACCTTTCCGCGCCTCCAAACATTTGTTTAGGACGCGCTTTATCGCGTCAAGTGTAGTCCGTTCGTTTGTTTATTCACGGGCGCGTCGTCGGCGGCGCGCGGCTCGTCTCTGGCACTCGTTTTATTCATAACTAACGTCCGTTCTGCCGCTGTGCCCAGTAACCAGACACGAGGCGAGTGTGTCTGCGTCCCGGCGCAGCAGTACCGCAAGTGGACAGCTGCGTATTGACTGTATTTCTTCGCAACGTTCGCCGGCTGCCAACCTGCAGCTTTATATGTTGCTCACATAAGGTGTTGTAGACTTTAATGTGTAATGGAAAGTACTGCTGCTCAGCGCGGCCACCTATGAGAGGCGTCATTCTTCCCAACCAGATTTTTATGAGCTTTGTAGATTTGTTAGAGTCTACACTTTATCTCACAGAAATAGCTTCTGAATATTGCTAATTGAATCAAACCCTCATAATTTTTTACTGAAATCTTACAAACTATACAAATTGCAGGAGGGACGCGGAAACAGTGCAATGAGACGGGCGTCGGAGGAGGCACGGCTCGATCCCGGGCCGGCGACGCGCCGCGACATGAACGCCGAGCATCGGGCACGCGACGGGTGCACCCGAAGTGCGACACGTGCACAAACCTCGGGACGTCAGGGAAACCCTTGAGTCGCAAGAGACCGCTGCCCCGCGGCGCGTGACCGCGCTCTACAAAAACAGAATCCCCGAAGCGACGCCGCGGCCGCTTCTTTCGTCGGGCACATAAATCATTCTACCTTAATTGAAATCTAATGGACTTGTCAATGGGCCGCCGAGATTTTCATGAAAATTCATTTGAAAAACTTCGATCGTTGAATTTTAGCGTCCTCACGGCGACAAATTGAATTTGTCCGCTCGACAGTCGACGCTTTTTTTTGGAACTCCTTTCGCAACTAGCCCGTTATTTCTTAACTCAGATTTTATCTTGTCCGATGTCTCCAGAAATTTGAGAGAACAAATTAAATGAAACGTGCGAAGTGATGTACCTTTCACCAGCACTGAATACATTGCTTTAAATCTCACACCGAACCCGTTTCGCGTCTGCTCATCGGTGGTCACCCGGAGACTCTGCCGCGTGCTCGTGTCTCATGGTCTCTCGCCAGTCTCGTCGTTCATAGATGTTTTTAAATAACGCAACAGAAAATTTAAATCGAGTCGGCTGTTACTACGACTGTACGCGATTCTGGCGAGGCGTGTTGGAGCGCTCACAAATTATTTTCTCTTGTGAAACCTATTAATTCATTTTTCTCTCCCCTGTCAAGAAAATAACTTCCAAGCCTGTTACTTTTCCTTTCATGTAATTTGTTCTTTTAGAGAATGCACAGCATCGGCTACGAATCCGAACACTTATAAAATGAAACTGCGTGAACACGTGTCGGCTGGAATATCGGCAAAGTAATTAATAATGAACCGAAGTTAGAAGCTGGGTTTAGCGCGCACGTACACGCGTTCGGTAGTTACTGAACTGTTTTGAAGCAGTCATTGAGCCCAGCGCGAGCACACGAACTGCAGACAGGAATGGGTGAGTTTGACAAATTCATTTTCCAAAATGACGAGGTGCTATTACATCCGACACGTTTAATTGATTACGTGAGCCGGTGGGCGCCGCGCTCAAACTATTTGCGAACGCACGCAGCTCAGCGCTCTGCGCGGGAACTTCTTTCACATGACGTTAAACATGTAGTGCCTGCGACAAATCTTCCGACTTTTGCTTCTAGTTTTATTCGTATTATGAACAATATTATAAATCTGTCGTCCGACCAGCTGTTACTATTCAACCGATTGAGGCAGTACAAGGTCTCTGCTGTTTCAGGGTAGAGGTGTATGGTTTACCATGGATGTGCCTGGTTTACCACCGCACAATTTACAACTGAAGGTTGGCTCGGGAGTCATCATGCTTATAAATTAAAACCAACCAAAACTGTGCAATAGAACGTGTTTGGTGATAAGAAAACTGATGAGTAATGTGATTCACGCGTCGATACTTAAAGGAAAATTTAAAGATGAAGTAGTTCTTATTCCAAGGAATCCGATGATCTCAACAGATATGCCCTTTGAGTTTAAACTAATTAAATTCCCGATTCGTCTTGCCTTCGCCTTGACGATCAACAAATCACAGGGCCAATCTTTGACCATTTGTGGTCTCAATCTAAAAAATGCATGTTTTTCTCATGGTCTATTTTACGTGGCATGCTCACGTGTCGGCAAACCGTCCACTTTATTTGTTCTTGCGCCTGACCAAAAAGCAAAGAATGTCGTTTACCACAAGGTGCTTGAATGAAAATCCGATTATTGAATTAATCCGAGTGCATCCCAATCTGCACAACATAGTTTCCAATCATTTTTTTCTGACATGTGTTTCTGAAGTCTTTAATTATTATTATTTTTTTAATTTTTATTCTCATTCTGTATGTATTCATCATCATTCATCATAATAAAATAGTTTTATATTTCTTTCTGTATTAATATTATTTTGTATCATTGTATTACGTTCATCAAAGCCTAAACTAGTTCAGCTAAAAGGTAACGCGACATTCATTGACTGTTAGGTTCGCCGGGTCAGCTAGTAATAATTATATAGCAATAGATAGCAGTAGGTAGCCAGAGCTCACAAAGTAGCAGAGCTATAATAGTGCCCAGTGTGTAATGGTCCTTATAACTATTCTCTATTGCTCAGCTCCCAGTATTGACCGAAGCCTGTGGACTTTCGACCACAGCGCATAGTAAGGTATCCTTATTTTCATAGTTTCAGTTCATAGTGACCGCCGATGTAAATAGAACGGTTAAAATATATTGTTAAATGTTTCAGAACCGAAAACTGATAATGAAGTCAGTTTCTACAGGTAATTGCGCGGTGATGGGCGCAGTGCAAGTTGTGGAATTTTCTGATAAAAAAGTCGTTTCTCATACAGAAAAACATAATGCGGTATGAATAAACGCTTGCTTGGCTTCGAGTCTAGTTTCCGATCGGGAAAGAATCTACGCTCGGCGCTGCGAGCGGCCCGGCCTCCCGAGGCAGCCGGTCGGAATTATTTAATAACGGGCTCTGTGCCGCTTAGCGCACTGTTGTAGCTGCTCCACCTTCTGCCCCACCCTCCCGCACTGCGCCCGCGTGCCGCATGTTTGGGACTATCCCGTCTCCGCAGAGATCTGTAGCGGAGCGGCCGCGAACTTGTTCTACGTCAATGTCTCACGTAAACGCAGTTGTTTGACTGCGACCGCCCGAAGTCGGCTGCTCCGCGAAAGTCCCGTCAACCCGTCCCGACGCGTCGACCCATATAATGCGTTACCAAATGACCTTAACTCACTTACTAATAAGTTTGGCGCATCGGGTCTGCGGTGCGAGCGCTGATGTGTCGGTGTTTCCGCGCGTAGACGAGCTGCGCAGCCTGACGTCGACTCTTGAGCGCGTCAGCAGCGACCGATGGCGTCGCCTGCCCGTCGCGCCGACTCAAACTCGCCAATGACATTGTTCTATGTTATAGCTAATGTAGATGTTTAGCGCGGAGCTACCGCCGCCCGGGCGCGTCATTTGCATACGAACGGCCCGAATATCTTGCGAGAATCGTAGACAGGACACGACGGAGCGCGATGCATAATTCATAGCCGGGGAGCGCAGGCCGCTTACAATTTTCATGTAAAATGTTTAAACGCTCAGCCATCGGCGGCAATGGCTGCGACTGTCGATGCACTCCGGACGTTCCGCGACTACGCCGAGACAACTCTCAATTGATACGGGCGACGACAGCGCGCCGCGCCGCGCGGTTTGCAGACATGACATCATGCGCGATCTGCACCAACTGTTTGCCGCGTATGGAATTATAATAAATTCGAAATTAAATTTTACTAATACAGAGTTTCAGCGTGACCTGGGAAGATTCGTAGCACACCGTCAAGTATCAACTTGACAAACTTGAATTCAAAATTGATAGGCATTTGCATTTCCTTCTTATAAAAAATCAGTAATGTTCTATTAGTAATTTTAATGGTTTAAGGAAAAAAACAACAGTGGTTAGTATATTTTTATTCAGTTTTAATATTGACTCCATTGTAAGTATAAAATACAGTCTAAAGTCTTGGTATTTTTTATAATTAATGATTTTTTTTCGTTCTCTGAAAACGGTAAAAGTCATTTACTGTTATGTAAATACCCTTATGTAGTACCCGCCTCAGGTCCGGAACCATCAATACAGTTCATGCAAACATCGAATAATGGAAGTTCATGACTAAGTTCCTGCGATATTCAGATGCAGACTTATTGCAGGCGGTCATAATCAGCTAAGAATAGAGAATATTCTTAGCTGATTATAACCGCCTGCAGAACGTACTGTACATTATTATCGATGCACCTGGTAACGAGTAAGTAGTTTTCTTATGATTTAAGTTTTTGCGAGGATGGTATCACTAAATGCTTATCAAGGCTCATGGTTGCTAACCATTTAGTCTGCAAGCGTTTTCCTCTCTTCGTCTACCGAATTTGCCAAAAGCAAGGGATCGCATTAAAATTAAGTAAAATGAAATTAATGAAAAAAACGTTTTAGAGTCACGAAATTTTCACACGAACATTTCACAACTTGGTGCGTATTATACAATTTCCAGAGCAGCGCTGGGAAGGTCCATCCCCCGTTCTACTATTTACAAAGAAAAGTGCGCTCTGCTTCGCACAAAGGATTTTGCAGGCTGTATACATTTTTTAATGGCCTCCGTTTTTGGGAACTCTCGTTCTCTCCGCTGTGTTTGGTGCAGGATGAATATTTTTTCAATATTTCATTTTATCCATCATTTGCTTTTCATCCTTCCTAATTTCTTATATACTTTCTCTACAAAGTACATGCATTTTGATTTAATATTTGCTCCGCGCGTCATCGCGTCCTAGATATTAAGTTCATTGACTTTTGAATGCACCTGCATTATTTTTTATAAAATAAACTAGTGCTTAATTAGACCTTGATCGGATCGCTTCGTTTTATTTGCCGTTCCCGGGGCGCGGCTAATTTGGGCACTCACATTGACATTTTCATTTTGCATATTAAATAATTATTGATATTTTGTCATCTTGCATTGACATTCAACACTTTCCTTTTGTCCTTCACAATCTCTTTTTCCCTTCTCTTTCATATCTTCTTTTACGCGTCGCCTTTCTTCCCGTATTCGCATTCCTAGATCACAAATTATTACAGTATATAATTTTTATTTACAATTTTATTTTTATTTCTAATAATTACTTTCTTTCCATTAAAACTTTCCTTTAATATGTTATCTTATTAACCTTATTTATACACCTGTTTTAGTTGCAGGCATTACTTACCGTCGATTAAGCTGTCATTTTGTTTTGTATCTCAATGTTATTTTTGTTTATCATGTACCTTTCTTAAGAACTGTTGGAAGACCGGGCGACATTTATTGCGCCTATGAGGGAAGCAACATTCTGCTTCACTATCCTCCTACCCACTGCGACGTCGACATCCAAGTCGAGTCCTCGAAATACAGGACAGCCCGCGATAAGGTGCATCACGGTCTGGTTTACAGATTCACGAGAGACTCCTTGAGCTTAAACCTATGCATGTATTCAAAGAATCACTCGTGCTCCGTGAATACCTGGACCTGGCTATATGCACTTGCAAATAAATAATTCATTTACAAGTCGTCACCAAATTAAATTTCTGTCAATCTTAAAGCTTTGGGTGTCCTCGTATCCTAGCACAGCACCACCGGCAGCCGTCGGCGTTGCAGTGCGTGCTGCGCGTGGGCCGCCGTCGGGCCAGCCGTCGTACTCCGTCGCGTCGGTGTGATCGCGGAGCCGCCCACGCGCCGCCCACCGCTCACAGTAACTGCACACACGCTTATATCGCTTGCAACTCCCTTGCAAACATACTTTCATACAATGCAGGCAACTCCTGGTCACCTAGGAGTACTCGTTACTTTTGATAAAAATTACTTTATGACACAGGCTCTGCAAGTGTCTCCCCGCTCCAATTATTACGGAATGTTTCTTGCATACGGTATTTCCTACCTGCGTATGCGACCTGTACTATGCACATACGTCGTTCTTTGGTAAAAGTGCAAAAAAGACGAGTTGCGTTTATTTCAACAGTAAAGTTACAAAAGCAAAAGCTAGGATCGTACTCGCGTGTGTTCCACGGCAATGATTTACAATCGTGATTCACTTAAACATCGACCATTTGATTAGATTGAATTCATATTGACTGAAAATTTGAATGAGCAATCATAAGTTAATATTAAAAAGTATTAGTAACCACAGTGGCCAATAATAAGAAGTGTCCGCACTTTAATTACGTGTCGTTATTGTTTTCTCAAAATGAAACGGTTGCATGTGTAGTGGTGGACTGGCGCCGATATGCGTCCGCAGCCAGCCGGGGGCGGAAATGAAAGTAGCGCGTGTAAAAGTTTAAGTTTATTGCGTAACAAAGTCACATGAAGACGTCGTCGGCGGGCGCCCGTTCGTCGCAGAACGTCACGGTGCGGTCGCGGCGCGCGCTCAGGTTCAGCTCGCTGAGGCAGCGCGGGCCCGCCGCGCCCCCCGCACGCCCCGCCCCGCCGCCCGCGCCCCGAGCGAAGCTGCCCTCGCCCGGCGCCGCTGAGCGCCGCCGCGGCAGGCTGCTGAATCGCGCCGGGTGCGCACGAGGATCGCGCGGGGCGCGGGGCTCGCGGGGCGGAGGGCGCGCAGGCGCGGGCGCTACGGCAGGCGCGGCCGGCGACGCGGGGGGCCGCCGTCAGGGGGGACGTCGCGCAGGAGGCGCGCGCTCGGCGCTGTGCACGGCTCGAGCTCCGCGGCCGCCGCGGGCGCACAGCGCCGCCACGCCTCTCGCCGCCCAGCCGGCGTCCTCCTGCACCAGGTTGAAGCACATGGCCACTACCACGATGCCCACCAGGATGTACACACAGCAAACGCCTACGGCTGCATCCTCCGCCTTGGGCGACACGGCCGCCGCGTGCGCGCCAGGCCGCAAACTGCCGAACCCGATGGTCGCGAGACTGGAGAACGAGAAGTAGCACCCGTCCACCAAGTTCCACTTCTCCGTGCTCTGGAACACGAATGTGCCCAGCAGCACGTAGAGCGCGGCCACCAGCAGGCTCAGCGCGACGGGCACGCGCGTGTGGTCGCGGCACGTCCAATGGTAGCCGCTGCTCAGGTTGTCCAGATTGAGCGCTGCCTGGAAGGGCGTGGACTTATGCCCGTCGCATTGTTTTTCGCTCTTGTCGGGATCCACGCCGCGGCGCCGCTCCGGGCCCGGCGGGTAACGCCCGAGGCACTCCGCCCCGGTGTGGAAGTTACCGGTTTTCAATCTCGCGGGGCAGATTTTGGAGTAGAGGACCCGAAAGTTCCTCGCCAGCGCTTCGCCGATAGTTGACAGATACAGCATTATAATCGGGATGCCGATGCACGCGTACGCCACCGCCACCACCTTGCCCACCGACGACTTGGGTGCGACGTTGCCGTGGCCTGCGGACACGACATCGCACGTCAAATCGCAACACTCGACGCTAGCAGCGCGCTCGAGCTCACGAGAATACACTTACTGACATTAGGGGATGGCTGTTTGTTAATGGTTTTCAGGAACATTAATAAATAAATAAAAACATTCAAGCCCTGGAAACCTGGTGCAGATATCGTGGACTCAGCACCGCAGTGATATCTTCATTCTATCAGAAGTTGCAAAAGGCCAACTCGCTTACTCTTAAACTTAAATTTTTTTTACTTTTTCTTAGGAGAAGTTGGGAACGACTGTTTTATGGAATGCTTTGCCATGAGCACACGATTAAGAAAAAGAACACCGCCGTCGGTCGACGCAGTGACGGAGTGTAGCAAGCAATAACGAGCACGCAGGTCACTCACCGATTGTGGTGATGAGCGTGAGCGCGTACAGGAAGCTGCTGGAGAAGGTCCAGCGGTAGTGCGCACCGGGCTCGTACCGCTGCCCTTCCGCGCTGCGCACAGAGCGCAGTAGAACTTTCTGGAAATCCATTAACTCCTTGGCGGCGAGCTTGGTCCAGTTTTCTTTGTACAAAATATTCAAGTCCTCCGTGATGGACCACAGACGCTCCACGGTCTTGGAGCGGAGGTCGCCGCCCCCCTGCTGCGTGGGGTTAGGCTTGGAGGCGGCGACGGCGGTCTCCTCGGCGACGAGTCCGCCCTCGAGCGCGAGGAACAGGAAGCCACCGAGCAGGTTGTAGGTGAGCACCAGGAAACAGACGGCGAGGCAGGTGAGCGGCGAGGCGCGTCGCTTGTGCGCGCAGCGGCAGCAGAACAGGCGCGCGTCCTCGCGCTCGGAGAAGCAGCAGTCGCCCTCGTCCAGGAAGCCGGCGCGCTGACACGGCGCTCCCTCCTCGATCATAGTGCCGACGCAGGCGCGCCTCTCATCGCACTTTATATTTCTTGTGATGTCTTCTCTTCTTTACTCTAAACATTCTAGACTGCACGCTGTAACGTTCGCCGTCGACGACTTCCGTGAATTTATCTGAAACGGAAGGCACTTGTCGTTAAGTCGTTCTCGACAAAACGGGTTCGATCACGCCGCGGGACGTGTCCGTTTATAGAAAAGGCCTGAAGAGTTCGGCTAAAACCGATCAATTATGGATTTATTTCGACACTGGTCATTGTTTATGCACCTGCATCCTGGCATTACCTACACCGATTTAGAATACTGCGCGCGTGGCCTCCCACACGGAAATTCTCCGGCGAAAGGGGCACTAACTAGGGTGTTGCATGGAAATAAAACCTCGTACATACGTTCACATATTGTTATTCGATTGTTACGGTCGCATCACGTGTTGCAGTCCGGTGTAGAGTCCGCAGTACAAACTATAAATCGCTGAGATTTATTTTATTTACCGTCCTCACTTCCATAATGATCGTGTCACGAACTATATGCGGCGCAGACCGGCCTCGCACGAGGCGGGCCGGTGACTTTGTAAGTAAGCAGAAAGTCACCGGAGGCGGCAGCGCGGGCCCGCCCATCAAGACGACCTTTGAAAAGGACCAACATCCAGCAGTGGGAGTCTATCGTTTGATAAGAAGATAACGAAATACTTTTTTACAAATCATTGTTACTATACATGTAAACGTGGCAGTGCTTTGTTAAATCAATGCAGGTAATCATTGCGATAAGGAATCATTAGATTTGAGAATCCTCGCGCCGCGCTGTGAAACTTTCACAAAGACTGCGGCCGACAATACTTTTGTCCCGGCGCCATTGTGCGCGGTCGCAGCGCAGACGCCTGCTTGAGACAAAAGAGGGAACTTTATAACGAGTTTAAAACATTTCTCTGCGCCGTTAAATCTGAATCTCTTTCGAATTCTGCGTACGCCGGGAATTACCGCAGCCACTCGGGGCGGGGGACCGCGCGCGGGCTATCGCACATCGGCGGGGCCGTGCCCAAGTCGCTCCGGCGTCGAGTGCCGCGGCCCTCGTCTGCTGCAGCGGCGCGCAGCAACACAATTAGACACGCGCGGCGTGACCGCCCCCTGCACTCGAGCGCGCCGGGGGGCCGGGGGGCCGGGGGGCGGGGGGCGGAGTGGACACCGCGTTATTGCTAATGCTGTTGACACATTTGATTGATCTCCTCGACCTTTTCAAGCCGCCGCTCGTCGGCCCGGATTAATAACTCACAAAGTATTTATTCAAACCTCGCGTCACTAAACTAATTTTCATTCCGCCATCACTTTCGCCCGCCTGTTTATGTTAACAGGTACAGTAATACCGTAGCTCCGTAGCGCATCGTGTCGCCGCACGCCCGCCGCGTGTCGCTGCGTTCGTCTGCATTTCGTCAGCGCGTGCAGCGCGTTGTCCGTCGTGCTTTTCGTACGCGTGCGTGCAATACACTTTGTTTTTTTTAAAACCATTAATCACCTCCTCTATCTTTTGAATTGCGTTATAACATGGAATCGCAAATATTTACTCGGCAAAAGGTTTCTCTCCGTGAACTGTGTCGCCATAATTTAGTCTCGTTGTTACACCTAAACCATAAAATTGTTTTGTAGTCAATCCCTGAATTTGATGCTTATTTCAAAAACGGGTTTTACTTTCTCGCGTCGACTGCGGTCGCAAGAGGTTGGCGCTGTAGATGGCGCTACGACTCAAAGTGTATAAAGAAGGACGTACGAATGAAAAAACTAAAGTTATTTTAATACAATTTTTCTCTTATAAAACAGACCGTTTCCCTCGGCGTATTAGGCATATAGTAAAAATCTTTTGATTCATAAAATACGTCCAAAGCAGGGGTAGAACGCTAGTTAACTTTGATTTTTATTTAAAAAATATTCAGGTCAATTTAGAGACAAAAATTACATAATATTTTGATAAAGTCGCGCCGAGTACAGAACTAAAGCGCTGTGATTGTATGTTTTATAAACTTACAACAGTTTTTCGGTGATATGCATGAAAACATTTTTTGACAATATGTTTGTTTGTATTAGGTTATGTATTGTGATAATTTATAAGGTAGAAACGATTAAAGTTTTATTTTTTCTGATAATTTTTACAAAAATGCATCGGTTAAAAATATATACCCAGCGCACATATAATACATATACTTTAGTAAAAAAACTACTTATTTATAAAGGTATGTACATAGTAACCATCTTTAGCTCGACTGAAACTGATATGGAGAAAATGCTATACCGTCGCGTCGAGCTGCCTCGACACGCGACGTATGAGTAATAACTATTATGGTCACCGATAAAAAACAAAACATGTCGTATGCGCTTATATCGACGCACTTACTACATAAAGTACTATCGTCTACTTTATTGCAAGTTGTCGGAAACTAAAAGGACCACGAATACATATTCGTGCTACAAATATATTACAAGGAAGTGTCCGCAACTGAACTGCCTCGCTTTCGCTTGCTGACGCGAAGAAAGAACCAAACGCAGCAGGTACGCACACGGGTGGATTACTTTGATGTAATGCACTTTGCACTAAACTGAAGTGACTTTTAAAAAAAGCTGTACCCACTCCCGAGCCGACCCGAGCGCGCGTGCTCACGAGAGAAAATAATAACAAGTCGACAAACGAAAGTCAAAAGCTCTTAAACTGTACCGAGATCGTCGTTTGACTTCCTAGAAAACCTTTGGGTGGCGTCTTAGTTTTCAAATACAACATTAAGTCAAGTACAATCTCGGTCCTAATTGAGATTTTGTGGCAGGATTTAAGAGTTTAAACTGCAACATTTGGTTTGCTTTTGCGACTGCCTCGCCAAGGGCCGCGTTGATGCTTTTCAAATATGTATATGTATAAGTGTATATATATATATATATATATATATATATATATATATATAAAATACATATAATGTTTTTTTGTTCTTTGAAAACACAATTTCATAGAACATATAGTAGGCGCACGAAAAAGGTGGCCTTCGTACGCGACCGTCTCTATCCATTACTAAACAGCGGCAGTCAAATGTCACCGCCGAATAATAGAGATGTAATCAGATACGTGTTCACATCCGCAAGCCCGTGCTCCAGCGAGCCAAGCCGCGCGTCATTTACAGACCACGGGTCGTACAGGACAGGTCCGTGCGCGCTACCTACGCAACGAACACCTGCATGTAGACACTGGCATCAATTCATTACTTTCACTCTGCCGCTCGAAACACAAATTCATGTATTTAGGTGCCGCCAACTAGATCACAATCACACCCGGTACATTAAAACGCCGCGTCGTCCTGAGAGCCCGACACGCGCTCGAGCTTCTTGGCGGCCCGACGACATCGCGACAAGCCACGTACACTGCACACGGTCATCGTCGCCGGTCGACAGCCAGTCGGTCTCGACGGCAACGAGGTCGGATCGCATATCACAGGGGGTGTCAACCCCCATCCCCCAACACCCCTCCCCCATCATACTAGATAGAGACGTTGCTGGAGTTTCTTCCGCCGCTTCTTCTCTCAGCGCTAACGCTTTCTGAATTGGAAGTAGTGATATTATTGCAAAGGCAACTGACCACGCCGAAACCTTCTGACCTCTGGCGCAGAGGTCTCGTCATGGGAGCTCTAGTCTAATCACCCCATAGAGCGTCCAACATCATAGCTCGCGTATCTATGCGGGCGCATTTCGCGTCGCACTGCCTCAACACCCGCGGAATATGCAAATGCCATTCGCGCAGCAGAGACAGTCCTTTAAAAAAAAACTTATCTTAGCCCTACATAAAACATTGACAATATGAAAAATATGTATTTATATATAATGACAAATTTAAATTAAACCTGCAATCGAAATATTTTATTAATAGATTTATTCACGTTTGTTCTACCGCTAAACAATCACACTTTGGAAAAGAATCAACGCACCGTGAGAATGCCGTGGAATCTTTTGATTTGACAGATAACAAAAAGTTGTTACTAACGCCGTCCTGAATGCACCGCTTATCTCGCGCCAGTGGCACTCTGTGACGTCAGAGTCAATAGCCCGCGTGCTGAGAAAATAACTATAGATAGCTTTCCCTTAATTGCAATCCTAATTTTGCACAAATAAACCAATAATACACGGTGACTGGTGTAACGCTGCATGTTAACGTCCCATACGTCTTAATTAAAATTTTAACCAAAAAATATAAACACGAGAAATGTGACATAAATTGTTGAACCTTTGCGGGGTACGGTACATCTCAAGTGCGGCGTGGGCACGTGGAGGCGTGCTATGGGTTCAGCGGACCTTTGTTTTTATAACAAACATTCCAATGCGCCCGCGCAGCAGTTTACATCCATTGCCCGGGAGAAGGACACTGGCCTCGGTCGCGTTCACTAGCTAGGTGGCGTCTCACGCACCGACGCACTCTTTTTGTGTCCTCGTTCCTTGTTAGTACTCGTCCTGATAGTGTCCCCGTTGTGATCCGGAGCGTTGCAAGATTGTATTGCAATGTATCTAAAGAAGTTAATGCTGTTAGCCTTGCGGCTTTTACAGCTTCGTCGGAATGAGTTCACGGAACGGAGGGGTCCGTGAACTTTAAACCTTAACAAAGTTTGAGTGTCGGAACTCGCATCAGTGCTTGGTGGAGAGACGTTGAAGACGAAGAGCAGGATAGGGGCAGCGGGGCATCCCAGCCAGTCCTCGAAGACACAAATCAGGCGCGACGTTGCTGGCCGGCAGAACTCACGGCTAGTGCGCGTGTCTGATCGGTGTTGCTGAAGTGTACTGCATGGGAAGTTAAGTGTTAAAGGCAGCGTGGACCACTCGGCAATCTAAGGAAGGATACTGATCCTACCTCGGATCGCCCACGCTGTTCGCGGCGGCGACGCCGGAAGGCCGGCGCCGTTTACTTAACGGACGAGGAGAAGTGTGATGTTTGATTTTTGTGCATCGCGCGCGTATGTTCGTGCGGTGAGCGGTCGCCAGTGGAGTGGTTGCTGTAGTAGGAGAGTTCGCGCTTGTAGTGCAGTGAGTGACTGAAGCGTGTGGTGTGTCGTGAGTGGGTTGTGTGAACCCTGTAATAGGATCAGTGAGGACATCTTTAGGACGCCTCATGAGGTTTCTGAAGGAGAAACCGGGGTTGTAGCGAGTGGATCTCGCTATGAGAGGATTAGGGTGGGAAGAGGCCTTCTCGAAGTATGCCTTGGAGCAAGCTTGAATTTTGCAAGATTTTTTCATTCAATTTTAATTAACAGCATTCGAAAAATACGACAGCACAAACAATAAGGCAATGGCGACGGCGGCGACGGAGACAGAGCTACATAGACCTACATCCGCTAAGTAGCCGAGCATGGACAGCGCCGTCCGGCGCCGTGAGCACTGGGGTCAGTTACTCTGCGAGTGCTTCGCCCGCCCGCCAAGGGCAGCTCGGACAAGTTTTACTTCGAAACATCTCCACCCGCTTATTAGTAGGTACGTTCTTAGCGTTCAACGGGGCACACGACGTATGTGTGCGCATGTTTTTACTGCGACAGCTTAAAGACGGCGACATGCTATGCGGACGGCACGGGGCGCGGCCAGCACGTACTTGCAACGTGGCATTTATTGCCTTATTTGTTTAATAGAGAGGAGACGAGGCAACCCTGCAATAGGGACATATTGCGTAAGTCACCACACCGGCTCGATGCTTATCCTCAGCTTTGCATCCGAACAACTCGTGCTCCGGCAACACCGCTGCGGTGACGCGCGCGCGGTGTGCTGTAGGTCTCTGATGCCTTTACATATCCTGTAAAGCAGCGGCCGCGCATGTTTCGGTGCAAAGTGCTTTTGCACCGCAAACGTAATTAAAGAACATTTAATGTCTGTATCGACCGTGCCGCCTGGAAGTGCACATCTCTCTTTCATTTACCCAACACCCGTCTTTGCGAACCGACCCGTAAAACACCGAAATTTTAAATCGCTGGCCCGGTACATTATGCTCGGCAAGGATTTACAATTTCATGGCTACTTACGAGCGCCGCAACCTCAGCGCGATCGCGAATAACATTCCCCGGCGGCCAAGTGCGGCTGCAACACGACTCGTCCAAGAAAAACGTGGTGCCCGTCGCCGTAGCGTCGCTGCCGACAGCGTTCCGACGGCGCTCGCCCAGTACAGCGACACAAGTTTGTTTTTGTTATTATTTAAGCCTGTCTATGTACAAATGAATCGTCTCCAATTGTCCTCAAATACATCACTAATGCTGGTGCATTTAACATTTAATTTTAATGTTACACTGTTATATCAGACACTGACATAATTAACTGCGGACGCTGAGAAGACGTTGCACGCGCGCCGGGGATAGTCCTTCTTCATGTCTCGGGAGCGCTTCCCGGTCGCGGCCGGCATCACCCGCGGCGCCGTGCACTTGCGACCGGCGGGCGCGTGCGGTGCGCCACCGTGCCGCACGTGTCCCACCGCTCGGCTCCGGTCACACACACGCACGCACGCACGCACACACGCAAACAACTAATACTCAATTGTTGACGCAATCGACCAGTCCACTCGTTTTATTCATAACTAACGTCCGTTCTGCCGCTGTGCCCAGTAACCAGACACGAGGCGAGTGTGTCTGCGTCCCGGCGCAGCAGTACCGCAAGTGGACAGCTGCGTATTGACTGTATTTCTTCGCAACGTTCGCCGGCTGCCAACCTGCAGCTTTATATGTTGCTCACATAAGGTGTTGTAGACTTTAATGTGTAATGGAAAGTACTGCTGCTCAGCGCGGCCACCTATGAGAGGCGTCATTCTTCCCAACCAGATTTTTATGAGCTTTGTAGATTTGTTAGAGTCTACACTTTATCTCACAGAAATAGCTTCTGAATATTGCTAATTGAATCAAACCCTCATAATTTTTTACTGAAATCTTACAAACTATACAAATTGCAGGAGGGACGCGGAAACAGTGCAATGAGACGGGCGTCGGAGGAGGCACGGCTCGATCCCGGGCCGGCGACGCGCCGCGACATGAACGCCGAGCATCGGGCACGCGACGGGTGCACCCGAAGTGCGACACGTGCACAAACCTCGGGACGTCAGGGAAACCCTTGAGTCGCAAGAGACCGCTGCCCCGCGGCGCGTGACCGCGCTCTACAAAAACAGAATCCCCGAAGCGACGCCGCGGCCGCTTCTTTCGTCGGGCACATAAATCATTCTACCTTAATTGAAATCTAATGGACTTGTCAATGGGCCGCCGAGATTTTCATGAAAATTCATTTGAAAAACTTCGATCGTTGAATTTTAGCGTCCTCACGGCGACAAATTGAATTTGTCCGCTCGACAGTCGACGCTTTTTTTTGGAACTCCTTTCGCAACTAGCCCGTTATTTCTTAACTCAGATTTTATCTTGTCCGATGTCTCCAGAAATTTGAGAGAACAAATTAAATGAAACGTGCGAAGTGATGTACCTTTCACCAGCACTGAATACATTGCTTTAAATCTCACACCGAACCCGTTTCGCGTCTGCTCATCGGTGGTCACCCGGAGACTCTGCCGCGTGCTCGTGTCTCATGGTCTCTCGCCAGTCTCGTCGTTCATAGATGTTTTTAAATAACGCAACAGAAAATTTAAATCGAGTCGGCTGTTACTACGACTGTACGCGATTCTGGCGAGGCGTGTTGGAGCGCTCACAAATTATTTTCTCTTGTGAAACCTATTAATTCATTTTTCTCTCCCCTGTCAAGAAAATAACTTCCAAGCCTGTTACTTTTCCTTTCATGTAATTTGTTCTTTTAGAGAATGCACAGCATCGGCTACGAATCCGAACACTTATAAAATGAAACTGCGTGAACACGTGTCGGCTGGAATATCGGCAAAGTAATTAATAATGAACCGAAGTTAGAAGCTGGGTTTAGCGCGCACGTACACGCGTTCGGTAGTTACTGAACTGTTTTGAAGCAGTCATTGAGCCCAGCGCGAGCACACGAACTGCAGACAGGAATGGGTGAGTTTGACAAATTCATTTTCCAAAATGACGAGGTGCTATTACATCCGACACGTTTAATTGATTACGTGAGCCGGTGGGCGCCGCGCTCAAACTATTTGCGAACGCACGCAGCTCAGCGCTCTGCGCGGGAACTTCTTTCACATGACGTTAAACATGTAGTGCCTGCGACAAATCTTCCGACTTTTGCTTCTAGTTTTATTCGTATTATGAACAATATTATAAATCTGTCGTCCGACCAGCTGTTACTATTCAACCGATTGAGGCAGTACAAGGTCTCTGCTGTTTCAGGGTAGAGGTGTATGGTTTACCATGGATGTGCCTGGTTTACCACCGCACAATTTACAACTGAAGGTTGGCTCGGGAGTCATCATGCTTATAAATTAAAACCAACCAAAACTGTGCAATAGAACGTGTTTGGTGATAAGAAAACTGATGAGTAATGTGATTCACGCGTCGATACTTAAAGGAAAATTTAAAGATGAAGTAGTTCTTATTCCAAGGAATCCGATGATCTCAACAGATATGCCCTTTGAGTTTAAACTAATTAAATTCCCGATTCGTCTTGCCTTCGCCTTGACGATCAACAAATCACAGGGCCAATCTTTGACCATTTGTGGTCTCAATCTAAAAAATGCATGTTTTTCTCATGGTCTATTTTACGTGGCATGCTCACGTGTCGGCAAACCGTCCACTTTATTTGTTCTTGCGCCTGACCAAAAAGCAAAGAATGTCGTTTACCACAAGGTGCTTGAATGAAAATCCGATTATTGAATTAATCCGAGTGCATCCCAATCTGCACAACATAGTTTCCAATCATTTTTTTCTGACATGTGTTTCTGAAGTCTTTAATTATTATTATTTTTTTAATTTTTATTCTCATTCTGTATGTATTCATCATCATTCATCATAATAAAATAGTTTTATATTTCTTTCTGTATTAATATTATTTTGTATCATTGTATTACGTTCATCAAAGCCTAAACTAGTTCAGCTAAAAGGTAACGCGACATTCATTGACTGTTAGGTTCGCCGGGTCAGCTAGTAATAATTATATAGCAATAG
Organism: Battus philenor; assembly: GCF_028537555.1. Classification (NCBI taxonomy): domain Eukaryota; kingdom Metazoa; phylum Arthropoda; class Insecta; order Lepidoptera; family Papilionidae; genus Battus; species Battus philenor. The sequence continues at coordinate 12,154 of NW_027181731.1, read as the reverse complement.
ATAGCAGTAGGTAGCCAGAGCTCACAAAGTAGCAGAGCTATAATAGTGCCCAGTGTGTAATGGTCCTTATAACTATTCTCTATTGCTCAGCTCCCAGTATTGACCGAAGCCTGTGGACTTTCGACCACAGCGCATAGTAAGGTATCCTTATTTTCATAGTTTCAGTTCATAGTGACCGCCGATGTAAATAGAACGGTTAAAATATATTGTTAAATGTTTCAGAACCGAAAACTGATAATGAAGTCAGTTTCTACAGGTAATTGCGCGGTGATGGGCGCAGTGCAAGTTGTGGAATTTTCTGATAAAAAAGTCGTTTCTCATACAGAAAAACATAATGCGGTATGAATAAACGCTTGCTTGGCTTCGAGTCTAGTTTCCGATCGGGAAAGAATCTACGCTCGGCGCTGCGAGCGGCCCGGCCTCCCGAGGCAGCCGGTCGGAATTATTTAATAACGGGCTCTGTGCCGCTTAGCGCACTGTTGTAGCTGCTCCACCTTCTGCCCCACCCTCCCGCACTGCGCCCGCGTGCCGCATGTTTGGGACTATCCCGTCTCCGCAGAGATCTGTAGCGGAGCGGCCGCGAACTTGTTCTACGTCAATGTCTCACGTAAACGCAGTTGTTTGACTGCGACCGCCCGAAGTCGGCTGCTCCGCGAAAGTCCCGTCAACCCGTCCCGACGCGTCGACCCATATAATGCGTTACCAAATGACCTTAACTCACTTACTAATAAGTTTGGCGCATCGGGTCTGCGGTGCGAGCGCTGATGTGTCGGTGTTTCCGCGCGTAGACGAGCTGCGCAGCCTGACGTCGACTCTTGAGCGCGTCAGCAGCGACCGATGGCGTCGCCTGCCCGTCGCGCCGACTCAAACTCGCCAATGACATTGTTCTATGTTATAGCTAATGTAGATGTTTAGCGCGGAGCTACCGCCGCCCGGGCGCGTCATTTGCATACGAACGGCCCGAATATCTTGCGAGAATCGTAGACAGGACACGACGGAGCGCGATGCATAATTCATAGCCGGGGAGCGCAGGCCGCTTACAATTTTCATGTAAAATGTTTAAACGCTCAGCCATCGGCGGCAATGGCTGCGACTGTCGATGCACTCCGGACGTTCCGCGACTACGCCGAGACAACTCTCAATTGATACGGGCGACGACAGCGCGCCGCGCCGCGCGGTTTGCAGACATGACATCATGCGCGATCTGCACCAACTGTTTGCCGCGTATGGAATTATAATAAATTCGAAATTAAATTTTACTAATACAGAGTTTCAGCGTGACCTGGGAAGATTCGTAGCACACCGTCAAGTATCAACTTGACAAACTTGAATTCAAAATTGATAGGCATTTGCATTTCCTTCTTATAAAAAATCAGTAATGTTCTATTAGTAATTTTAATGGTTTAAGGAAAAAAACAACAGTGGTTAGTATATTTTTATTCAGTTTTAATATTGACTCCATTGTAAGTATAAAATACAGTCTAAAGTCTTGGTATTTTTTATAATTAATGATTTTTTTTCGTTCTCTGAAAACGGTAAAAGTCATTTACTGTTATGTAAATACCCTTATGTAGTACCCGCCTCAGGTCCGGAACCATCAATACAGTTCATGCAAACATCGAATAATGGAAGTTCATGACTAAGTTCCTGCGATATTCAGATGCAGACTTATTGCAGGCGGTCATAATCAGCTAAGAATAGAGAATATTCTTAGCTGATTATAACCGCCTGCAGAACGTACTGTACATTATTATCGATGCACCTGGTAACGAGTAAGTAGTTTTCTTATGATTTAAGTTTTTGCGAGGATGGTATCACTAAATGCTTATCAAGGCTCATGGTTGCTAACCATTTAGTCTGCAAGCGTTTTCCTCTCTTCGTCTACCGAATTTGCCAAAAGCAAGGGATCGCATTAAAATTAAGTAAAATGAAATTAATGAAAAAAACGTTTTAGAGTCACGAAATTTTCACACGAACATTTCACAACTTGGTGCGTATTATACAATTTCCAGAGCAGCGCTGGGAAGGTCCATCCCCCGTTCTACTATTTACAAAGAAAAGTGCGCTCTGCTTCGCACAAAGGATTTTGCAGGCTGTATACATTTTTTAATGGCCTCCGTTTTTGGGAACTCTCGTTCTCTCCGCTGTGTTTGGTGCAGGATGAATATTTTTTCAATATTTCATTTTATCCATCATTTGCTTTTCATCCTTCCTAATTTCTTATATACTTTCTCTACAAAGTACATGCATTTTGATTTAATATTTGCTCCGCGCGTCATCGCGTCCTAGATATTAAGTTCATTGACTTTTGAATGCACCTGCATTATTTTTTATAAAATAAACTAGTGCTTAATTAGACCTTGATCGGATCGCTTCGTTTTATTTGCCGTTCCCGGGGCGCGGCTAATTTGGGCACTCACATTGACATTTTCATTTTGCATATTAAATAATTATTGATATTTTGTCATCTTGCATTGACATTCAACACTTTCCTTTTGTCCTTCACAATCTCTTTTTCCCTTCTCTTTCATATCTTCTTTTACGCGTCGCCTTTCTTCCCGTATTCGCATTCCTAGATCACAAATTATTACAGTATATAATTTTTATTTACAATTTTATTTTTATTTCTAATAATTACTTTCTTTCCATTAAAACTTTCCTTTAATATGTTATCTTATTAACCTTATTTATACACCTGTTTTAGTTGCAGGCATTACTTACCGTCGATTAAGCTGTCATTTTGTTTTGTATCTCAATGTTATTTTTGTTTATCATGTACCTTTCTTAAGAACTGTTGGAAGACCGGGCGACATTTATTGCGCCTATGAGGGAAGCAACATTCTGCTTCACTATCCTCCTACCCACTGCGACGTCGACATCCAAGTCGAGTCCTCGAAATACAGGACAGCCCGCGATAAGGTGCATCACGGTCTGGTTTACAGATTCACGAGAGACTCCTTGAGCTTAAACCTATGCATGTATTCAAAGAATCACTCGTGCTCCGTGAATACCTGGACCTGGCTATATGCACTTGCAAATAAATAATTCATTTACAAGTCGTCACCAAATTAAATTTCTGTCAATCTTAAAGCTTTGGGTGTCCTCGTATCCTAGCACAGCACCACCGGCAGCCGTCGGCGTTGCAGTGCGTGCTGCGCGTGGGCCGCCGTCGGGCCAGCCGTCGTACTCCGTCGCGTCGGTGTGATCGCGGAGCCGCCCACGCGCCGCCCACCGCTCACAGTAACTGCACACACGCTTATATCGCTTGCAACTCCCTTGCAAACATACTTTCATACAATGCAGGCAACTCCTGGTCACCTAGGAGTACTCGTTACTTTTGATAAAAATTACTTTATGACACAGGCTCTGCAAGTGTCTCCCCGCTCCAATTATTACGGAATGTTTCTTGCATACGGTATTTCCTACCTGCGTATGCGACCTGTACTATGCACATACGTCGTTCTTTGGTAAAAGTGCAAAAAAGACGAGTTGCGTTTATTTCAACAGTAAAGTTACAAAAGCAAAAGCTAGGATCGTACTCGCGTGTGTTCCACGGCAATGATTTACAATCGTGATTCACTTAAACATCGACCATTTGATTAGATTGAATTCATATTGACTGAAAATTTGAATGAGCAATCATAAGTTAATATTAAAAAGTATTAGTAACCACAGTGGCCAATAATAAGAAGTGTCCGCACTTTAATTACGTGTCGTTATTGTTTTCTCAAAATGAAACGGTTGCATGTGTAGTGGTGGACTGGCGCCGATATGCGTCCGCAGCCAGCCGGGGGCGGAAATGAAAGTAGCGCGTGTAAAAGTTTAAGTTTATTGCGTAACAAAGTCACATGAAGACGTCGTCGGCGGGCGCCCGTTCGTCGCAGAACGTCACGGTGCGGTCGCGGCGCGCGCTCAGGTTCAGCTCGCTGAGGCAGCGCGGGCCCGCCGCGCCCCCCGCACGCCCCGCCCCGCCGCCCGCGCCCCGAGCGAAGCTGCCCTCGCCCGGCGCCGCTGAGCGCCGCCGCGGCAGGCTGCTGAATCGCGCCGGGTGCGCACGAGGATCGCGCGGGGCGCGGGGCTCGCGGGGCGGAGGGCGCGCAGGCGCGGGCGCTACGGCAGGCGCGGCCGGCGACGCGGGGGGCCGCCGTCAGGGGGGACGTCGCGCAGGAGGCGCGCGCTCGGCGCTGTGCACGGCTCGAGCTCCGCGGCCGCCGCGGGCGCACAGCGCCGCCACGCCTCTCGCCGCCCAGCCGGCGTCCTCCTGCACCAGGTTGAAGCACATGGCCACTACCACGATGCCCACCAGGATGTACACACAGCAAACGCCTACGGCTGCATCCTCCGCCTTGGGCGACACGGCCGCCGCGTGCGCGCCAGGCCGCAAACTGCCGAACCCGATGGTCGCGAGACTGGAGAACGAGAAGTAGCACCCGTCCACCAAGTTCCACTTCTCCGTGCTCTGGAACACGAATGTGCCCAGCAGCACGTAGAGCGCGGCCACCAGCAGGCTCAGCGCGACGGGCACGCGCGTGTGGTCGCGGCACGTCCAATGGTAGCCGCTGCTCAGGTTGTCCAGATTGAGCGCTGCCTGGAAGGGCGTGGACTTATGCCCGTCGCATTGTTTTTCGCTCTTGTCGGGATCCACGCCGCGGCGCCGCTCCGGGCCCGGCGGGTAACGCCCGAGGCACTCCGCCCCGGTGTGGAAGTTACCGGTTTTCAATCTCGCGGGGCAGATTTTGGAGTAGAGGACCCGAAAGTTCCTCGCCAGCGCTTCGCCGATAGTTGACAGATACAGCATTATAATCGGGATGCCGATGCACGCGTACGCCACCGCCACCACCTTGCCCACCGACGACTTGGGTGCGACGTTGCCGTGGCCTGCGGACACGACATCGCACGTCAAATCGCAACACTCGACGCTAGCAGCGCGCTCGAGCTCACGAGAATACACTTACTGACATTAGGGGATGGCTGTTTGTTAATGGTTTTCAGGAACATTAATAAATAAATAAAAACATTCAAGCCCTGGAAACCTGGTGCAGATATCGTGGACTCAGCACCGCAGTGATATCTTCATTCTATCAGAAGTTGCAAAAGGCCAACTCGCTTACTCTTAAACTTAAATTTTTTTTACTTTTTCTTAGGAGAAGTTGGGAACGACTGTTTTATGGAATGCTTTGCCATGAGCACACGATTAAGAAAAAGAACACCGCCGTCGGTCGACGCAGTGACGGAGTGTAGCAAGCAATAACGAGCACGCAGGTCACTCACCGATTGTGGTGATGAGCGTGAGCGCGTACAGGAAGCTGCTGGAGAAGGTCCAGCGGTAGTGCGCACCGGGCTCGTACCGCTGCCCTTCCGCGCTGCGCACAGAGCGCAGTAGAACTTTCTGGAAATCCATTAACTCCTTGGCGGCGAGCTTGGTCCAGTTTTCTTTGTACAAAATATTCAAGTCCTCCGTGATGGACCACAGACGCTCCACGGTCTTGGAGCGGAGGTCGCCGCCCCCCTGCTGCGTGGGGTTAGGCTTGGAGGCGGCGACGGCGGTCTCCTCGGCGACGAGTCCGCCCTCGAGCGCGAGGAACAGGAAGCCACCGAGCAGGTTGTAGGTGAGCACCAGGAAACAGACGGCGAGGCAGGTGAGCGGCGAGGCGCGTCGCTTGTGCGCGCAGCGGCAGCAGAACAGGCGCGCGTCCTCGCGCTCGGAGAAGCAGCAGTCGCCCTCGTCCAGGAAGCCGGCGCGCTGACACGGCGCTCCCTCCTCGATCATAGTGCCGACGCAGGCGCGCCTCTCATCGCACTTTATATTTCTTGTGATGTCTTCTCTTCTTTACTCTAAACATTCTAGACTGCACGCTGTAACGTTCGCCGTCGACGACTTCCGTGAATTTATCTGAAACGGAAGGCACTTGTCGTTAAGTCGTTCTCGACAAAACGGGTTCGATCACGCCGCGGGACGTGTCCGTTTATAGAAAAGGCCTGAAGAGTTCGGCTAAAACCGATCAATTATGGATTTATTTCGACACTGGTCATTGTTTATGCACCTGCATCCTGGCATTACCTACACCGATTTAGAATACTGCGCGCGTGGCCTCCCACACGGAAATTCTCCGGCGAAAGGGGCACTAACTAGGGTGTTGCATGGAAATAAAACCTCGTACATACGTTCACATATTGTTATTCGATTGTTACGGTCGCATCACGTGTTGCAGTCCGGTGTAGAGTCCGCAGTACAAACTATAAATCGCTGAGATTTATTTTATTTACCGTCCTCACTTCCATAATGATCGTGTCACGAACTATATGCGGCGCAGACCGGCCTCGCACGAGGCGGGCCGGTGACTTTGTAAGTAAGCAGAAAGTCACCGGAGGCGGCAGCGCGGGCCCGCCCATCAAGACGACCTTTGAAAAGGACCAACATCCAGCAGTGGGAGTCTATCGTTTGATAAGAAGATAACGAAATACTTTTTTACAAATCATTGTTACTATACATGTAAACGTGGCAGTGCTTTGTTAAATCAATGCAGGTAATCATTGCGATAAGGAATCATTAGATTTGAGAATCCTCGCGCCGCGCTGTGAAACTTTCACAAAGACTGCGGCCGACAATACTTTTGTCCCGGCGCCATTGTGCGCGGTCGCAGCGCAGACGCCTGCTTGAGACAAAAGAGGGAACTTTATAACGAGTTTAAAACATTTCTCTGCGCCGTTAAATCTGAATCTCTTTCGAATTCTGCGTACGCCGGGAATTACCGCAGCCACTCGGGGCGGGGGACCGCGCGCGGGCTATCGCACATCGGCGGGGCCGTGCCCAAGTCGCTCCGGCGTCGAGTGCCGCGGCCCTCGTCTGCTGCAGCGGCGCGCAGCAACACAATTAGACACGCGCGGCGTGACCGCCCCCTGCACTCGAGCGCGCCGGGGGGCCGGGGGGCCGGGGGGCGGGGGGCGGAGTGGACACCGCGTTATTGCTAATGCTGTTGACACATTTGATTGATCTCCTCGACCTTTTCAAGCCGCCGCTCGTCGGCCCGGATTAATAACTCACAAAGTATTTATTCAAACCTCGCGTCACTAAACTAATTTTCATTCCGCCATCACTTTCGCCCGCCTGTTTATGTTAACAGGTACAGTAATACCGTAGCTCCGTAGCGCATCGTGTCGCCGCACGCCCGCCGCGTGTCGCTGCGTTCGTCTGCATTTCGTCAGCGCGTGCAGCGCGTTGTCCGTCGTGCTTTTCGTACGCGTGCGTGCAATACACTTTGTTTTTTTTAAAACCATTAATCACCTCCTCTATCTTTTGAATTGCGTTATAACATGGAATCGCAAATATTTACTCGGCAAAAGGTTTCTCTCCGTGAACTGTGTCGCCATAATTTAGTCTCGTTGTTACACCTAAACCATAAAATTGTTTTGTAGTCAATCCCTGAATTTGATGCTTATTTCAAAAACGGGTTTTACTTTCTCGCGTCGACTGCGGTCGCAAGAGGTTGGCGCTGTAGATGGCGCTACGACTCAAAGTGTATAAAGAAGGACGTACGAATGAAAAAACTAAAGTTATTTTAATACAATTTTTCTCTTATAAAACAGACCGTTTCCCTCGGCGTATTAGGCATATAGTAAAAATCTTTTGATTCATAAAATACGTCCAAAGCAGGGGTAGAACGCTAGTTAACTTTGATTTTTATTTAAAAAATATTCAGGTCAATTTAGAGACAAAAATTACATAATATTTTGATAAAGTCGCGCCGAGTACAGAACTAAAGCGCTGTGATTGTATGTTTTATAAACTTACAACAGTTTTTCGGTGATATGCATGAAAACATTTTTTGACAATATGTTTGTTTGTATTAGGTTATGTATTGTGATAATTTATAAGGTAGAAACGATTAAAGTTTTATTTTTTCTGATAATTTTTACAAAAATGCATCGGTTAAAAATATATACCCAGCGCACATATAATACATATACTTTAGTAAAAAAACTACTTATTTATAAAGGTATGTACATAGTAACCATCTTTAGCTCGACTGAAACTGATATGGAGAAAATGCTATACCGTCGCGTCGAGCTGCCTCGACACGCGACGTATGAGTAATAACTATTATGGTCACCGATAAAAAACAAAACATGTCGTATGCGCTTATATCGACGCACTTACTACATAAAGTACTATCGTCTACTTTATTGCAAGTTGTCGGAAACTAAAAGGACCACGAATACATATTCGTGCTACAAATATATTACAAGGAAGTGTCCGCAACTGAACTGCCTCGCTTTCGCTTGCTGACGCGAAGAAAGAACCAAACGCAGCAGGTACGCACACGGGTGGATTACTTTGATGTAATGCACTTTGCACTAAACTGAAGTGACTTTTAAAAAAAGCTGTACCCACTCCCGAGCCGACCCGAGCGCGCGTGCTCACGAGAGAAAATAATAACAAGTCGACAAACGAAAGTCAAAAGCTCTTAAACTGTACCGAGATCGTCGTTTGACTTCCTAGAAAACCTTTGGGTGGCGTCTTAGTTTTCAAATACAACATTAAGTCAAGTACAATCTCGGTCCTAATTGAGATTTTGTGGCAGGATTTAAGAGTTTAAACTGCAACATTTGGTTTGCTTTTGCGACTGCCTCGCCAAGGGCCGCGTTGATGCTTTTCAAATATGTATATGTATAAGTGTATATATATATATATATATATATATATATATATATATATAAAATACATATAATGTTTTTTTGTTCTTTGAAAACACAATTTCATAGAACATATAGTAGGCGCACGAAAAAGGTGGCCTTCGTACGCGACCGTCTCTATCCATTACTAAACAGCGGCAGTCAAATGTCACCGCCGAATAATAGAGATGTAATCAGATACGTGTTCACATCCGCAAGCCCGTGCTCCAGCGAGCCAAGCCGCGCGTCATTTACAGACCACGGGTCGTACAGGACAGGTCCGTGCGCGCTACCTACGCAACGAACACCTGCATGTAGACACTGGCATCAATTCATTACTTTCACTCTGCCGCTCGAAACACAAATTCATGTATTTAGGTGCCGCCAACTAGATCACAATCACACCCGGTACATTAAAACGCCGCGTCGTCCTGAGAGCCCGACACGCGCTCGAGCTTCTTGGCGGCCCGACGACATCGCGACAAGCCACGTACACTGCACACGGTCATCGTCGCCGGTCGACAGCCAGTCGGTCTCGACGGCAACGAGGTCGGATCGCATATCACAGGGGGTGTCAACCCCCATCCCCCAACACCCCTCCCCCATCATACTAGATAGAGACGTTGCTGGAGTTTCTTCCGCCGCTTCTTCTCTCAGCGCTAACGCTTTCTGAATTGGAAGTAGTGATATTATTGCAAAGGCAACTGACCACGCCGAAACCTTCTGACCTCTGGCGCAGAGGTCTCGTCATGGGAGCTCTAGTCTAATCACCCCATAGAGCGTCCAACATCATAGCTCGCGTATCTATGCGGGCGCATTTCGCGTCGCACTGCCTCAACACCCGCGGAATATGCAAATGCCATTCGCGCAGCAGAGACAGTCCTTTAAAAAAAAACTTATCTTAGCCCTACATAAAACATTGACAATATGAAAAATATGTATTTATATATAATGACAAATTTAAATTAAACCTGCAATCGAAATATTTTATTAATAGATTTATTCACGTTTGTTCTACCGCTAAACAATCACACTTTGGAAAAGAATCAACGCACCGTGAGAATGCCGTGGAATCTTTTGATTTGACAGATAACAAAAAGTTGTTACTAACGCCGTCCTGAATGCACCGCTTATCTCGCGCCAGTGGCACTCTGTGACGTCAGAGTCAATAGCCCGCGTGCTGAGAAAATAACTATAGATAGCTTTCCCTTAATTGCAATCCTAATTTTGCACAAATAAACCAATAATACACGGTGACTGGTGTAACGCTGCATGTTAACGTCCCATACGTCTTAATTAAAATTTTAACCAAAAAATATAAACACGAGAAATGTGACATAAATTGTTGAACCTTTGCGGGGTACGGTACATCTCAAGTGCGGCGTGGGCACGTGGAGGCGTGCTATGGGTTCAGCGGACCTTTGTTTTTATAACAAACATTCCAATGCGCCCGCGCAGCAGTTTACATCCATTGCCCGGGAGAAGGACACTGGCCTCGGTCGCGTTCACTAGCTAGGTGGCGTCTCACGCACCGACGCACTCTTTTTGTGTCCTCGTTCCTTGTTAGTACTCGTCCTGATAGTGTCCCCGTTGTGATCCGGAGCGTTGCAAGATTGTATTGCAATGTATCTAAAGAAGTTAATGCTGTTAGCCTTGCGGCTTTTACAGCTTCGTCGGAATGAGTTCACGGAACGGAGGGGTCCGTGAACTTTAAACCTTAACAAAGTTTGAGTGTCGGAACTCGCATCAGTGCTTGGTGGAGAGACGTTGAAGACGAAGAGCAGGATAGGGGCAGCGGGGCATCCCAGCCAGTCCTCGAAGACACAAATCAGGCGCGACGTTGCTGGCCGGCAGAACTCACGGCTAGTGCGCGTGTCTGATCGGTGTTGCTGAAGTGTACTGCATGGGAAGTTAAGTGTTAAAGGCAGCGTGGACCACTCGGCAATCTAAGGAAGGATACTGATCCTACCTCGGATCGCCCACGCTGTTCGCGGCGGCGACGCCGGAAGGCCGGCGCCGTTTACTTAACGGACGAGGAGAAGTGTGATGTTTGATTTTTGTGCATCGCGCGCGTATGTTCGTGCGGTGAGCGGTCGCCAGTGGAGTGGTTGCTGTAGTAGGAGAGTTCGCGCTTGTAGTGCAGTGAGTGACTGAAGCGTGTGGTGTGTCGTGAGTGGGTTGTGTGAACCCTGTAATAGGATCAGTGAGGACATCTTTAGGACGCCTCATGAGGTTTCTGAAGGAGAAACCGGGGTTGTAGCGAGTGGATCTCGCTATGAGAGGATTAGGGTGGGAAGAGGCCTTCTCGAAGTATGCCTTGGAGCAAGCTTGAATTTTGCAAGATTTTTTCATTCAATTTTAATTAACAGCATTCGAAAAATACGACAGCACAAACAATAAGGCAATGGCGACGGCGGCGACGGAGACAGAGCTACATAGACCTACATCCGCTAAGTAGCCGAGCATGGACAGCGCCGTCCGGCGCCGTGAGCACTGGGGTCAGTTACTCTGCGAGTGCTTCGCCCGCCCGCCAAGGGCAGCTCGGACAAGTTTTACTTCGAAACATCTCCACCCGCTTATTAGTAGGTACGTTCTTAGCGTTCAACGGGGCACACGACGTATGTGTGCGCATGTTTTTACTGCGACAGCTTAAAGACGGCGACATGCTATGCGGACGGCACGGGGCGCGGCCAGCACGTACTTGCAACGTGGCATTTATTGCCTTATTTGTTTAATAGAGAGGAGACGAGGCAACCCTGCAATAGGGACATATTGCGTAAGTCACCACACCGGCTCGATGCTTATCCTCAGCTTTGCATCCGAACAACTCGTGCTCCGGCAACACCGCTGCGGTGACGCGCGCGCGGTGTGCTGTAGGTCTCTGATGCCTTTACATATCCTGTAAAGCAGCGGCCGCGCATGTTTCGGTGCAAAGTGCTTTTGCACCGCAAACGTAATTAAAGAACATTTAATGTCTGTATCGACCGTGCCGCCTGGAAGTGCACATCTCTCTTTCATTTACCCAACACCCGTCTTTGCGAACCGACCCGTAAAACACCGAAATTTTAAATCGCTGGCCCGGTACATTATGCTCGGCAAGGATTTACAATTTCATGGCTACTTACGAGCGCCGCAACCTCAGCGCGATCGCGAATAACATTCCCCGGCGGCCAAGTGCGGCTGCAACACGACTCGTCCAAGAAAAACGTGGTGCCCGTCGCCGTAGCGTCGCTGCCGACAGCGTTCCGACGGCGCTCGCCCAGTACAGCGACACAAGTTTGTTTTTGTTATTATTTAAGCCTGTCTATGTACAAATGAATCGTCTCCAATTGTCCTCAAATACATCACTAATGCTGGTGCATTTAACATTTAATTTTAATGTTACACTGTTATATCAGACACTGACATAATTAACTGCGGACGCTGAGAAGACGTTGCACGCGCGCCGGGGATAGTCCTTCTTCATGTCTCGGGAGCGCTT